>NC_090888.1:1380448-1385448 GCF_036669925.1 Montipora capricornis | reverse complement strand
TTCATCAGAGCGAATCGACGCTCTGACGTAGGGCTATTAAACGCTCGAAACGTACATTTACATTATCAACTCTATTGATAAAACCAAATTTTTGTATACTACTTCTCTCTGTACGGTGGTCACTTTACATTATCAACTCCGTTGATAAAACCAAATTTTTGTACTTACAAAAGTTGGTTTCAAGAAACAACCTTTCATTAGACAAGAGGCTTGGAAACAAAATTCAAATAAAAAGATTTTTCTTTGAAAGATAACTTTCTAAGCAGGTCTAAGCAAGGACCAGTGTAACAAAACAGAAATACTGGATCCTGGTAAAGGACCTTATCAACGATTTAAATATTACAAAAAGCTAAAAAAAAAACAAGGCCGGCATAACGGTGAAGAAATATATTGAAAAAGCCAATATTTCGAGAGGCACTGTCTTTCTTCGTCAGGGTTATTGAGTACGGTTAACATAGACGTTACAACTTGAATAGTGATATGGCGTGTGATTGATACAGCACTATAATGATAAGGATTTTAACGGACTTAACAGATACGGTACAATAACCTCAAGGAATGATGACTGAAATTATTTAACGGCAAAAAAATATAAACGATGAAATGATACATGAAATGGATCATACGTAAACTGCGGATATGAAATCAAGTGATGCTATGATCCTCGCAGTTATGAACGCAATTTTAGCTCATTTTTGCAATTGCGGAAAAGGTGGATTACATTTCATATTTCTTATGACCGCAAGGTTCAAGGCTACAACAGCTATGTTCTCTTGCTTTGCGTACACTGAATGATCTCGAGTGGGATAAGTGAAATGTCTTTGGTGGTGTGTTTATTAGTGAGAAACAAGAGTGAGTTATCTATTTCACTCTTGATGAGGCAGTGTTCTCAAACTGTAGTAGGTTTGGAGACGTTGGTTGGTTTGTCGACTGGTCTGCGGTGTTCGTTGAAACGGTCTTTGAGTCTTGATTTGGTTTCTCCAATGTAAAGTATTGTTCAAGGGAACGATTGCACTGTACCATTTAGATAACATTTTTTGAATTGCAGTTGATGCAATGAGTAATATGTCTTGTTTCGCCTGTGGAATGGAATGTGTAACTAGTTTGCGTTAGTATAATAATATTTATAATAATATTTCTTATTTAGCTCCTATCCAGACGTGATCTTTACAAGTCATGAAAAATTAAAATTAAAAATTAATCCATAAACGAAAAAGTTATACAAAAATTTCCTTAAATAAATAACTTTTAAGTCGTGTTTTGAAAATCTGGAGATTATCAGAGTTTTTTATGTGTTCTGGTAGATCGTTCCAAAGTTGTGGCGAGGCGACAGCGAAAGCTCTAGATCCATAAATAAGACTTCACAATTATAGCTGGTAGGGTTAAGACGGAGCGATGTAGATGAGCGGAGGGTTCTTGAAGGACGGTAGAGATTTATCAGTTCTTGTATGTACGAGGGAGACAAATCATGCAAAGCCTTGAAAGTGAGAATTAAAATCTTAAACTTAAATGCGTTCATTAATTGGTAACCAGGGTAGATCTTTCAAGATGGGAGTAATATGGCTGATATGGTTGAATTTCGAGGAAAATGTTATTAAGCGCGCGGCGGTGTTTTGTACATACTGTAGTTTTTTAACAGCATATTTCGAAAGATTGTACAGAAGGGAGTTGCAGTGGTCAAGTTTGGATGAGATAAAGGCACGCACAAGTGTTTTGGCAGTTTCCGTTGATATAAATTCTCTGATACGTGATAGATTACGAAGGTGATAGAATGCAGATTTACATACAGTATTAATATGAGGCAGCATTGACATGGTACTGTCAAAAGTGACACCAATATTCATGGCAGTTTGAGAAGGCTGGACGGTGTCTTGACCAAAGCAGATTGACGGCAAGCAGTGCTGTAGTCTAAATTTTGAGTGAATAAAGAGGAACTCAGTTTTTTCTTTATTCAATTTTAGTTTGTTGATACTCATCCATTTGTCCAAATCACTCAGGCATAGCTCGATACGTTCAACAGCTTCAGTCAGTTCCAGGTCATTATTTGTTGAAAAGGAAACGTAAAGTTGCGTATCGTCAGCATAGAGGTGAAATTGCAAGTTATGGTGTCGAAATAAGTCAGCTAATGGTGCAGTATACGTACAATAAATAGAGGATAGATCCAAGCACAGAGCCTTGGGGTACTCCACAACTGAGGTTACGAGGTTGTGATTTATTCCCATTACTCAGAACAGATTGAGTGCGACCAGTAAGGTAAGATTGAAACCAGTGAGAGCTGTTCCGCTGATTTCAAATTTAGAGTTTAATCTATTAAGCAGGAGTTCGTGGGCGACTGAGTCGAAGGCAGGAGACAGATCAAGAAGAAGAAGTATAACGCACTGACGATTATCAATAGCACGCATGACATCATTATGCACACGTACAAGAGCAGTTTCACAGCTATGGAAAGGCCTGTAGGCCGACTGTAGTGGCTCGTGAAGGTGGTTACTTAGCAAGTACTCATGTAAGCGCACAGCCACGACTTTTTCAATGATTTTTGAGACTACTGTAAGGTTTGAGATCGGTCTGTAATTTTTAAAGATTTCGTGATTGTCTCAAAAGAAGGTTTCTTGAGTAGAGGTGTACGTAAGGACAGCTGTTTTAAGAGAAGGAGGCAGATAACCAGATTCCAAAACATTTCAAAGTATTCTTTCATCAGTGCGGAAGGAAGTGGGTCTAAGATGCATGATTTTAAGACGACCTTATGAGCAATCTTAGACAATTCATCAGTAGATGTAGGTGAAAAATTATTTAGTTGGCATTTTAGTGAAGGTGAGTCAAATGTGCAGAAGAGATCAGGAGTCAAGTGAACTTTAATTTGATTTTGGATGTCAATAATTTTAGTTTCGAATAATTCAGCGAAATTGTTTGCTAATGCTGCAGCTGACGAGCATGTTGGAAGAAATTTCTCTGCCTTTCTATGTAAAAGACGATCAACATTGCGAAATAGAGCTTTGCTATCAACACCGACTTCATTGATAAGATCAGAGTAATAATTCATTTTCGAGGTGTAGATGGATTGTTTCACGACAGTGCACTGATTAATATATGGCTTGATGATCAGTTTCAGTATGAGAATGGCGCCAACTGCGTTCAAGACGACGACAGATTCTCTTCTGTTCTCTGATGTAGTTATTATACCAAGGAGCCTTGGGCCGGATTGTGATTATCTTCGTACGCAAGGGTGCATGTTTATCCAAGATAGGCCATTATTATACTGGTCACACAATTCAGTTAGGTCTGATGAAGGTGAGCTAAACAAAGTAGACGAGGTTATATCTTGTACAAAACTTTGCAAGTTTATATGGTGTAGGTTCCGTGTAGTAGAGACCATTTTAGGGTTTTGAGGTTTGCCGATGGGCAGGTTGCAATGCACAGCAAAGTGATCTGAGATAACTGGATCGTTAACGGATGGGTTTAGGGAAGTCAGTTCATCAGTTCTAACGATGGTAAGATCTAGGATGTTATTGTTTTTGTGAGTTGGTGAGACGGTGTTTAGGACATGCAGATTAAAGCAATTTAGCAGATCCAAAAATTGGCGAGCTGTGTTGTCGAAAGGATTGTTGATGTGAAAATTAAAGTCACCGGTTACAAGTAGTTTACCAGGCAGTGATACTAAGCGTTCCAACATAGTAGAAAATTCGTCGAAAAATAGAGCCGTTGTCGAGCCATTCTGAGTTGAGCCAGGAGGTCGATAAACAACAATAATATGTAGCACACATGAGGTAGCATTAAGTAGGGATTCCATAAATTTAAACGATTTGAAGGCAGGATTCTTGAGTCGTTCCATTTTTAGATCCTTCCGGTATAGAAAAGCAACGCCGCCACCATTTCCACTGGATCGAGGAGTGTGAGCAAAACAGTAGCCTGTAGGAGTTATATCCCGTAATAATGTAGGTGCATGTACAAAAGTTATTGTCACATCGGTAAAAACCCCGAGGTTGAAACGTTCTATTCATTTTCGCCCCCCTCTCGATTACTGCCTTCGCAATTGATTTCAGAGAGGAAGAGAGAGAAGAAGAAAATAAATGTTTATCTCCGCTGTTTTTATTTTGTTCTAAAGGACTTAGTGTTAGGGGTGCTAAAGGGGTGCTAAAAACATCCGCCTGGTATTTTAGCTACGCCATGCTGATGAGGCCCAAAAGGGCCGAAACGTCTGTCTGTCCATGGCTGCTAATTGACTGGGTGAGATGGTTGTGCGCATGCGTGATGTGTTGGCCACACCGTAAACCTGGTTGGTGTTAGCGTGTGTCCCCGTGCTTTTATTGTTGTTAGTGTTAGTGCCGCTCAGGAAAGAAGCAAATGGCGAGTGAATATACGGAACCATTGACCTGGCTGCATTGCTGGAAATAGGACAAGATGATGACCCACACCCAGTGAAGGTCGTATAAACGCTACCTCGTTCCCAGGGTCCTTCTCCTCAACGAAAATTCATCACAGTAAAACATCAAAACACGTGCTTTGTGATCACATGAAATGTCACACGAATTTGTTATGTAACATTTCACGGTAGAGCGGCTAATTTTCGTTACGTTTCAACGCCGGAATTTGTTTGAATATATAGACCATCCACCTTTTTTTTTTAAGAAGAAAACTCCATGATTCGGAGTTTAGTAAAGGAAGTAAAGCGATTTTATTTTCGTGATAGAGAACGGTGGAAAAACGCCTACATAGCAAAATTTTCAAATGGTCGTGCGAAGTAGGCGGCAGAATGACCCGAAGTACCCGGCGCTCTATCGCTAACCTCCCACGCTGACGTTCTTAGGTGGGGCTGGACAATCTGCGAGCCATGCGAATTTCGCATTTAAGTCTAGGCACCCATTTCAAATAGCGCTGATAAACAGTTATTAATTCTAAGAACCCATCTTAAAACGGTTAGCTTTCGATAACTGTGTGACTCGCCCCATGTTGGCTCGTCCGCCTCGCAGCCATGGCCCACCTGACGCGCATGGCTCGCTAGC
>NC_090888.1:1367948-1370448 GCF_036669925.1 Montipora capricornis | reverse complement strand
ATCCATTTTGGCATGAGCTGAGAAAGCGGCGGCTCACTGCCTCAAAATTTAAGCAAATTTGTTCAAGAAAAAGTGATTATGAGGGTCTGGTAACTTAAAAAGAAAACTGTTCAGACTGCTGCCATGAAGTATGGCCTTGAACATGAAAGTGAGGCAGCACAGTCATATGTCAACACCAGGTTTGTCAATGTATACCGAACAGGATTTGTTATTAATCCAGGCTGCCCCTTTTTAGGAGCAAGCCCTGATTTTCTTGTCTATGACCCAACACGCAATGAGGTGTTTGGATTGCTTGAAATTAAGTGTCCCCAGTGTGAGTCATGCAGAGATGCCAAGTATTTAAAGATTGTTAATGGTCAACTCAAACTAAAGAAAACTCATGAGTATTACTTTCAGGTAATGGGGCAGATGGCCATCACTGGGCTCAAATGGTGTGACTTCATGGTATTTTGTAAGAATGATTGGCACATTGAAACCATTTACTTTGATGAAGAGTTCTTTGCCGACATGTACAATAAGCTAACTCTGTTTTATTACAACTATTATCTTCCATCATTGTAAATGTCACACCACTGATAAAACCTCATTTTTATTTGTAAATGTTTTCATTCAAATTAATTGCTATCATTTTAAAATAGAGGTCCTTTAAAGTTTGATAGCATACAACAGACCGACGATATTTGATTAATTGAAGAGGCTAATGACAGTGGAATTACAGCATCAAATAAATGGTTTTCCTTGACTCTACGAATTGCCCTCTCTACATGGATCCTTAGCTTTGCTATTTTTTGAGTCCTTTCTACATCTTCCTTGGAAAACTGAACCTTTTCACTCAGAAATGGTGGAATGTTGAGAGAACAGTTTAAAGGAGATAAAAGGTCTTCTATAGTGAAACCTTTGTCTGCCATAACCCCATCTCCATCCTCTAACAGGTTTAAAATTCCACACCTTTTCACTATCTCCCTGTCACTTATAGATCCCGTGTAGAGTTTGGAGATGAATGACACTGCACCACTGGGGGTAATACCAACAAGACCTTTGAAGGTGGTTGCACTTTTGTAACTAGAGTAAAACTCAGAATGAAGCACAAGAGAGGAAGGTGTCTGAACCTTCATTTCTGTGCAATCTATGATCACACGCACATTGCTGAAACTATCTTTAAAACTACTTGGCATTGTTTTTCTAATCTGTGATCTACTCGACCATAGTGGTAAACATCCCATTGTAAAATAAAGGAAGTTTGACCAGGTTATAATCATTCTACTTACAGTAGAAATTGACACATTGAATCTGACAGCCAAATCTTGATCAAATAAGCCTAGCTTGACCTTACACAACCACATGAACAGTTGATCTTCCATAGCAAGGGACTGTTTTTTCAGGTTTATAAATACTTCTTTAATTATCCCTTCACCAGGCTTTTTAGCCCTGCCACGTTGAACTTGAGACCACGTTCTCATTTTTTCAGCAGATGGTTTTATCACATCTATAAATGACCATAACACATTACTACTTGAAAACCCAGTATAAAACCGGATCATTTCATCATCATACATAAATCGGCGAAGGCCAAACTGACTTATATTGTTCTTCCTATCAAGTTCCTGTTCGAGTCTCTCTATCTCTTTCCTAGCTGCCTGGAGCATCTCCTCAAGTGACACTTCCTGTCTCACCACACCATAATCATGATCATAAAGATTTGGAGTACTGGTAAATGCTGGGTTAGTGACCTGTTCTATAAAAACAAAAAATATCTATTTTAAAGTTTTCAAAGTTCTTAGATGGAGTCCCCGTGTATCAGCAAAATAATATTAATTCCAAGTGAACAAATAAAAGGGACATGGCAGAGTATACGCAACTGTTACAGCAAGGAGCCCAAACGTGTGAGTACTTTTAAAATATTCACAATCTTTCTTGCAGGAGAAATCCAATCACAAGTAGACTATAATGTGTTCTCAGCTTCTGAATGAATTACTTTTGCACAAAAGAATGTGAGTGAATAAAAATCTTGGGTTCCCAAGTAAAATATGTGCACACTTACAAAAACACCAGTAATATAAATTTGAAGCATCTTTAAAACAGCAGTTTATAGGAACAGAAGCTGAAAGGAATTCGCTAAGGTTGGCACCTTTTGTGTTAAGCTGAAATGTTGGGGGGATCTCTGATGACTTTCTTTTCAAGATTCTTCTTGATATTTCCTGTTCTTTCCTCTTAGTCCAAGCGAAGAGAGAAGGGACTGCTGTTGACTTCAATAGCCGCCGCTGTCCAGCCAACGAACGTCTATAATCAGTTTTCTCAAAATGCTCTGAACAAACAGCAGTATGCTTTTTAATCTGACAAGATGTCAAAAGAAAAGCAGCCGTAGCGATAGTGAATATAGGCCTGCATTCACTATATCAAGATCAATTTCACTTAAACTAGTTCATCAATGAAATCCAATAACAACACGCTAACAAATAGGATTATAAGAAAATATGCTTTAGCTTTATCTTAAGTTTAA
>NC_090888.1:1360448-1362948 GCF_036669925.1 Montipora capricornis | reverse complement strand
AATTTGGAACGGGCAATTCGAGGTGCTATGGAAATAGAGTTCCAGCTATCTGAGTATGTAGAGCCACAAGTCCCTTCATTGCCCGTTTACTGGCTTTACAATGAAATTGGCAAATTTGCTTTACTTCAGCAAAGTATCAGTGAATTTGTGGGCATTTTGTTGGGTGGTAAAGAAGCAGTTTTTGATCTTAGTGATCCATGGCCATTCTTTATGCTTAATCATTGTCAGATCCCATTTATGTTGTTGCAAGCTGTTATCACTGGCGAAAGATGGACTTATGTCAACTATAACGTTGGACAGCTGAGGTGAATTAGGAAAATGCAAAGAGAGCTTGTTCAAGGTGGCAAAGATAATTTTGGTACTAACAATCCTTCTTTACATATGTTTATTTCATTAACTTTTGTATATGTTTACAAGTTAATGAGGGATGCATGAAAAGGACTTTTCAATTATCAATTTTCAAAGTTGAAGCTACTGTTCGAATCCGAAAACCGTGACTTTGATTTGATTTTGACATTTCCCATTGCATTGCAGCAACCAATCAGAAGTGACGTAAAACCACAAACTAATCACCGTCCCGGTTGCGGTTTATTTTCTCGGGCGTGGGTGGGTTTCACTTGAAACACAATAACATTCCATAAATATTTTGTGTTCACGGTTTTCGGGTTTTCACAGTTAAATATTGAAATGTTAAACGTTTAATTTGCTATCAGTGTAGTGTTTTTTCAGACGCTGGCCTTTAATATTTTTAGACTATAAGTACTTAAATTTATTGTTTAATATTGTGGCTAACAACGGACACTAGAAATGCTGGAGAATAGGTTAAGAATATTTAATTTACGTCCTACATAAATTTGCAGACAGATTCATGATACAAGAATATTGTAATGAAAGTAATTCCTTTGGGGTAGGAAGGCGAAGGTGCGCTCATGTTACAGGGGCACCCAACGAGAATATAGTAGAAAACCGCTTAAATATAGCATTGTTAAACGTATTTTGGTGTTTAAACGGTAGATATAGGTATATTTTTACCCCCTAAATTGTTTTTATCTGTTCTGATTTCCTAGCTGAAAGTCTAGTGATCCGAAAATTATAGGGATCAAAACACACTTTTTCGAAAATTTCAGCCAGAAAAAGGGCTCCCGAAAATTCTAGGTGACCTTTTTAGGGTAAAAATCCGTTAAAATGGTCAATTATTTCATTTTTTTAGACGTTTGAAAATCCTAGGACAGGCAGGCAAGCAAGAAATTTTAGAACAAATGTTCCGAAAATTCTAGATCTCAAATCGTCTTCCGAACAGATATTTTCCGAAAATTGACGTTGGGTGCCCCTGATGTTACCCCCTCTTTCCATCAGTGCTCCGTTTTAAGGGTATTTAAAGCTACTTTAAGATACACTGAAAGGAAAGAAGTCAAAACAAGGATGTGAGATCCGGGGATCGAACTAGGGTCCTCTTGCACCAAGGCCGCGCACTAACCGACTGTGCCATCCTCTTTCCATAACAGAGGAAGGAAGGGTATTACATGGTCATTTCTGTCAGCAGAGTATGTTAGACTTGCTTCTGAAGAACATAGTTAGTAGAGGGTTAACTATGTGAAGAACAAGGAAGGTTTTACATTCATTTTCCCTAATAGATAAGACCGTTTAAGTTACATAATGTTCATTTAGTGATTGATAAATGCTTAGGGGTGCGAAGTTAGGAACAATAGGCTGCAACCTTTCCGGAAACGAAACCAGAAACCAGCATTATTCACAAACATTAAGCTAAGGCAGTGCACATTACAATAAAGGAAACTTAAAACTTGTTTTATTTATTTATTTTCCAAATGCCTCTTTTAAAGGAAAAAGGCGCCCGAAGGATGTGTTGCGTAAGTGACGGAGCGCAACTTAGGCTGTCGATTATAGGTTGAGGAAGAGCATATAGTAAATATGAAAAATCACATTGTTTATGGAAGGTAAGTTCTTTTAAGACGTCCCACTTGCATTGAATGGCCGGAAAAGAAGTAAGTTTTGAAGATTCTGCCGAAAGGCAGATGAGAATTGCGCTTCAAAGTCGGCGACTGATGATATAGTCGGCTTGGGTTCCTTGGGTTACAAAGGTTTTTGCGCCGTGTTTTCGCAGTTTGAACATACCGTGGGCTCAGGAATGATGTAATTTCATGCCACCCAAAATGCCCAAAACGTAGAACGAAACATAGCAATAACCACTTAAAACTGTTGAAGAACATAAAAGAAATACAGCAAAAGGAAAGAGAAGCATGCATGGACACAAATGGACAAGATTGAAACGGATTGCATTTGGGTAATCTTGAAAAAGACCGGCCTGACGTTTTTCAACTTTATGGCAGGTCACTTTTACTCACAATCATCATGTGTGCGATGTAACGATAATTTAATCAGAAAATGAAATCCACATTACCATTTCCGAATTAAAAAACTCGTGATTAACTAAAGATTTCCCCTAAACACCCTAAAATGACGTGACATAGTCCGTTTTTTG
>NC_090888.1:1327948-1352948 GCF_036669925.1 Montipora capricornis | reverse complement strand
ATTGTCTTTCTCTTTGATTGTAAGTAATTTAACGGTGCCTACTAATTCAAAGGTATTTTTGCGCTGTTGTATGAATATGGGGAAAAGCAGATCTTAACAGGTGTTAGAGCGGTTTTCAATTGAGTGTCGAAAGTAATTAGATAATTACTTTGGTTTATGATTACTTCGCTCAGTGATTGGTTCAAAGTTCTCGCGCCATTTTTTCAACCAATCAGAAGTGAAACCAAAACCAATCGTGGCTCACGCGTGCACATTTTCCCGCGCTTTGTGTCGGCTACGTGTAATTACTTCGAGTTTTGATTGGTTTAACGGATTGTCTCAGTCCTTTCTGATTGGCCAAAGTAATTACTTTGGTTTTGGTTTTACGACACTCAATTGAAACTCGCTCTATTGAAATGCGCAATAACAATAGTACGCATTGTAGCTCATTGAAGGTCATTGTAGGTCATTGAGATTATTGTAGGTCATTGTAGATCATTGTAGGTCAGTGTAGGTAGGTCATTCTATAAATACACTCCATACCGAGAGCCATGTTAAATTTGATCTATTGAAGTCACATGGTAAGGAATTGACCAATCAGACGTTTTTCACTTGTGACGTCCTTTGCCCTTGATACGCCCAGCGGTCCGCCCAGCGTAACGGGTACAATCACGTGACGCAACTGTCGAAAGCTGTGTTTTGTCAAAGCAAAGTGTAGAGCATAGAGTGATAATTTAGGGAAGTTTCTCCAAAATTAGGAAAGGACTGTTGTAATCTGGAATTGCTATTTTCAGGAGTGCCAAAGTCGAATTTTTGAGGCAATGCGAATATCTGAGACAACATCTAGTCCATCAACCTCTTACAGTTTTGCCAAGCAGTGGTACCGAATTAAGGCAGCTGGGTACATTGCCTTGTTGATTGCAACAGCACCCCTATGTTTCATGGTGACTTTTTGTGTCTGGTTGTTTGTCAGAAATTCCAAGTACGATTCACGTTTGGATACCTCTCTCAGAAGAAAGGTTTTGATATCAGGAGTGGCTCACACCAAAGCATTGCATGTTGCAAAAACCTTAGCAAAAGCTGGTCATCGTGTGGTCCTGGCAGATGCAGAAGATTTTTGGTGTTCTGCAGCAAGATGGTCTTGCTTAATTTCAAAGTTCTACACTGTGCCAAATTTAAATCCAGCTGACAACAACGAAGCATACATCAGTGGAATCGTAAAGGTTGCAGAAAAGGAAAATATCGATTGGTATATTCCAGTCAGTCATTATGAATCAGCAATTCCTGATACAATTGTCAAGCAACGTCTTGCTAAGTGACATGCCTCGTTTTTAACGATGCTAAACTGACTATTACTCTCGATGACAAGCTTCTTTTCTTGGAAGAATGCAAAAAGCTTAATCTGGATGTGCCTTACTTCAAAAAAGTGGAAAATTCAACTGAAGTCTATGAATTGGTTCAAACAGGCTTATTCCTGAATTCGCATTACTTCCTTAAACCTTTGCTGGACGGATCTCTGGACCGATTAAATTTCACTCGAATTCCCAGTGACACTAAAGAGTTTGAGAAGTATATAGTCCCATATGAAGCATTGTTTAAAAAGAACAACCCTTACATGATCCATCAGTTTATAAACGGAAAAGAATTTGCTGCCAATGCCATTGTAGTTGATGGCAATCTCCAGGCTTTCCATGTATGCCCATGTTCTCCTGTGCAAATCAGTTATGATGTTTTCAACCATCCTAAGATAAAAATGTGGGTTGAAAAGTTCTGCAAAGCAAAGAAAATTACAGGGTGTATCTGTTTTGACTTCATGGAGGATGAAAAATCTGGGAAGATTTATTGCATAGAATGCAATCCGCGCCTTCACTCTAGCATTGTGTCTTATCACATGCATGCAAATTTGGAACGGGCCATTCGAGGAGCCATGGAAATAGAGTTCCAGTTATCTGAGTACGTAGAGCCACAAGTCCCTTCATTGCCTGTTTACTGGCTTTACAATGAAATTGGCAAATTTGCTTTACTTCAGCAAAGTATCAGTGAATTTGTGGGCATTTTGTTGGGTGGTAAAGAAGCAGTATTTGATCTTAGTGATCCGTGGCCATTCTTTATGCTTAATCATTGTCAGATCCCATTTATGTTGTTACAAGCTGTCATCACTGGTGAGATGGACTCTTGTCAACTATAACGTTGGCCAGCTGAGGTAGAAATAGAGGCTGTTCAAGGTGGCAAAGAGAATGATGGAATTAATCATCCTCAATTCCATTTGTTTATTTAATATTACTTTTATATACTGCTTACACAAGATAATGAGGGAGGCATGGAAAGTAAAATTTAGCAGTTTTTCCAACATTCAAGTTAAAACACTGAAATGTTAAACTCTCATTTTCCTGGTAGTGCAGTGTTCTCTGATGTGACTGTTGGTGACTCACAGCTCTGACCATAAATACTTATTAAATTAAGATTGTGTCTTCCTAAAATGTTATTGTTATAATAAGAGGTTGGCTGTAAATGAGATGTAATGTTGTGATATTCTTACGGCCAGCCATGTGCATTATGTCCGCTGATTATAATTATTTTTGTGACAGGAAAGGAATACGAGAAATGATTGTCAGTTCTTATGATTTTAACGTTACACAAGCAGACCCATCTGATGTAAATAATAATTATTATGCTCAACAGCTTTAAATTTTTCCTGTTTTGGTGAAAGGTTAATCTCGTTCTAATTTATTACATGTAATTTTGTTTGTGCTGACATAATTTTGCTGAGTTTATTCAGTGACTCTACATGTTTGCATCTCAAGTCACTTTATTTTTTCTGGTTAAGTTTGTGAGAAATCATGTTTCTTGTAATCCCAGCAGCAATGTCTTCTGCTGTTTTATTCTGTCCAAAATACTCCACAAATTCACCAGAAGGATTCACAAGATATTGAATGATAGTATGATCAACCTGTTAAAAAAAAAGGGAAAACCATAACTTCACATGTTCACATACTGGTACAAATCACATAATTTGTTATGGAATGTTTAAAAAACGAGCAGCAGTGTTTTATTGGGGTTTAAAAACACGAGGCGATAAAACATGTGCTGCGAGTTTTTTGAACGGCTTAAAAAACATTCCACAAAGAGCGTGTCCCTCTGGACTCAAAACAATGGTTCAAATTGTGAGAGGTGAATATTAGCATACAAGAAAAACAAGCTATGCCTTATTAGTATTCTTTATATAAAGAATACTAACGAGGAGTATTTTATCAGGATATAAAGCTCATACACGTGACGTTTTTATTGGTGTTTTGATAGGCTGTTAGGTTCATGAATTATTAATGTTTTTTTTTTAAGTCCAGGTTCAGGTTTCTTTGATATAACACTGTCTGTCTTTGATCTGTGGAGGTCAAGGAGAGAACCAAATTGCATGGACTCTATAGTTTTCCACTGAAGGCTGTATAGCGAAGCACTTCATATCTGAAGCCTCGAGAAATTAAAAAAAGATTGTTGTGTTTAATTAATAATTATCCCTTTCAACCCTAAACTGGCCTAAACCGGCCATACTTAGTATTTCACTCTGTCTAATGCCAGATGATCTTACTCTTCAATGGGGAACCCCCAGGAGTCAATGTGTTAACATACTGGTTAAACCAAGTGACAGGTTTAACTGACTTGTTATCATTAGCCATCTAGGAAACATGCCGGTATTAAGTTTCGAAATAGTAGTAAGAGTATTGACGTTGCTTTGAAAAATTTACTGTTTTATTATCCAACTGTAGTAGTTATGGTACAAAAAACGCATGAAACAAGTACAACTATCACTGAGTATTTGTACTTGTTGTTTGTATTTTGACTCGCCGTAGTGGGCTCGTCAGAATACAGCACAACTCATAAAAATACTCAGTGATACTACCCACCAAAACATCTAATGAGATATATATACTCACTATGGGTGGTGATGATGTTTGACACATTGAACTTGACGTTCCTTAAAATAATTCAAAAGTCTGGTTGTCTTTTTAAAAATAATTATTGTAGGGCTGCATCATTAACCCATTGACTCCTGGGGGTTCCCCATTGGCGAGTAAAAATAATGGTCTGGCGTTAGACAGATCGATAAAATACTAAGTCTGGCCGGTTTGGGTGTCAAGGGGTTAGCTGCAGTCACTGTGAATCTTTTGCATGCTTGCATTGTTTTGTCAAATTGTCACCACATTTTGAGCAGTAAACAGCATGCCAGCTATACATGTAAACTTACTTTCATTGAGTTTTACACGTACAAGTCGTATCAAAAGAGGTAAAGGCAAGTCTTTACCTCAAGTCATTGCAGACACTAGGGGCTATTTGGGGCAGAAAAATAATGGAACAAAAATGAGAGAAAGGTCGCTACTGACGTTCTTCTCGGGGTGGGGGGTGGGGGTGGTACTCCCTTATATGGGCTACATTGGAATGTGCAGCCCCAAAGGGTATGGTTTTTTATTCGTTTTGGTCTCAAATGGGGTATGGTTTTTTAACTCAAATCTTGAATTGGGTATGTTTTCCAGAAGAAGCTTTTTCTTCATCATTAACCTTTAAGACTATATTATTAAAGATGGACCTAGGCACTCAAGACTTACAATGTAATCATTATCTTCATCTGCTGGCCCAGCACTATAGTACACTCTATATGCCTTGCAAACTTGATATATTTGTTCAGCAGTGCCTGTGAGACCAAGTAGACGGGGGTGAAATTCTAAAAGAAAAGAAAGAAAGTTATTGAAGCTAAGAATAGGTGGTGAGATTTGCTCACATTAATAACTGAAAGGTGGGCTACAGAGTAAAAGGCTCCTTTGAACTTGAGGTATGCAGAGTTTGACAGGAGACTATAGATAGTTAAGACTAATAGTTATTATAAGTCTGTTGATATATAAGTGCGACACGACTAACGTTTGCAAAAACGGCCTGCTCCCGTCTGACTTTGTAGCTCAGTCAGTAGAGCAGCAGTGATCTAACCCAAAGGTTGTGGGTTCAATTACCTTTAACATACGCCCTCACAGCTTCAACATCATCCCTTGATGGATCAACTGTAATAAAGAGAGGCTGGAGCTCAGTACCCAGCTTCTCTTTGTTTTGATCTGCAACAAGGTAAAAAGCACAAAGTATTTTTGGCGCAAGATAGGGCTGTATTCTTAGAAGGACTATTAAGTGGTTATGACCAAAAAAAGTGATTTAATGCTAGTATCAGTAATGAGGAGGTCAATAAGAGGTGTGAGATATTGTCAGTGTTGACAATATTTTGGAGATGGCATTTTGGCAAAGAAAATTCCACCTTGTAATAATGTCACGAGTTCATTCAGCATAAAAAAATGTAAAATCGGAAAAAGGATTATTTGCCATGCCAATTCAAACACCCAATTTCAAGAAAGAATAGTAGTGGTTGACTGGCTTGTTTTTAAGAGAAACTCTTCAATGAAAATGCCTCCAGAAAAAAAATACCTTAGCGATCTATAAAAAGAAATGACGAAAAACATGCATGCTAAGGTAGAAATCAATTACACAGGTTATTTTTGCAGTTTACTTTTTTAGCTGTCTAAGGAAAGGTGCTAACAATATTATTGCTGTCGAGAAACTTTTAGGGTAATTCTGGTCTGAAATTTGTCATGTACGGAGCTGCTGTGTATCATTTTTGCATGGAAAACCACTCTTCAAAAATACTTTTTTTGAAATCCTTTCCCAAAAAATGCTGAAGTGGTGAATCTCGAAAACCTGGATTTAGATTTGATCCTAACTATCCTCCTCAAGTGCGGATACTTTAAATTTATGATCCGTTTTTGGAGTTCGCCAAAAAATCGCAAAATCCGTTTTCAGACAAAAAACGCACCCTAACTAATACTAGAATTAGACAGGACTTCGTTATAAAATACACTTACTATCATAATGACAATTAACTTTACCTACCAACAATGTCAATTGCTTTTGCCATCTTTTCTAACTCATCTGGACAAATATCGGGACAGTGAGTGAATCCAAAATACAGTAAGATCCACTTTCCAAGGAAATCCTTGTCAGTAACAGCTTTTCCATTTTGATCTGTTAGGCTGAATGGCCCTCCAAGTGCTACTTTTCCAATTGATCTTTTCTTTGCTTTTTCTTTCTCTGAATTTAAGATGCAAATATATCCGAGAGGAAGTGAACAAAAGGAAAATGTGTTAATAAATGGTAAAACTGAAGAGATGTGCTCTATTAACCTCTAAAGAGGAAGCAGGCTCATGGCACTATGGGTCTCTACTTCTAAGCCCTCCCTAACCTTACAAGCAGGAGTTAAATCTGCAAAGTATGCACTGTATACCAGCCCTAATTTGGAGAATTTTCAACTCCTGGCCTCCTATTTTTCTCTTTTACTGGCAAGTAGTCTGGCTGGTAAAATTCAGAAAATAATTTTCTGAATTAAGTCGACAATGATACTTCCATTTGCAACTAGTCTTTTGACAACCTGAATTTATCAAAATAATGTTCTACATCACCTCTTTCCTTTTCCTCTTTAATATGCCGCACATAGAACAGCAAACCTCCACCAGCCAAAGCTGTAAGTGCTAGTGACAACCAAGTTACAGGACCCCGCCTGGATGATCTCTTAAAAGCTTTATCAATAACCTTCTTTGACGTTCCCTCTTCAGACCTAGCTTGCAAAGTTCTTGAAGAATCTCTCAGACCTCCTCTTTGAAAGCAGCTTGATGTTAAAAGTTTTACCTTTTGAATATTATAAGAAAAATATACAAGGTATTCATAAAAAAACTGTAGTTTTGTACCACTATTGACGTTCTTCTCGGGGTGGGGGGTGGGGGAGGTCCTCCCTTACATGGGCTATATTGGAATGTGCAGCCCCAAAGGGTATGGTTTTTAGTCGTTTTGG
Organism: Montipora capricornis; assembly: GCF_036669925.1. NCBI lineage: Eukaryota > Metazoa > Cnidaria > Anthozoa > Scleractinia > Acroporidae > Montipora > Montipora capricornis. The sequence continues at coordinate 1,346,092 of NC_090888.1, read as the reverse complement.
TCTGAAATAGGGTATGGTTTTTTAACTCAAATCTTGAATTGGGTATGTTTTCCAGAAGAAGCTTTTTCTTCATCATTAACCTTTAAGACTATCAACAAAGCCCTTCTCAAATTATCAAGCCAACCATGTAACAGCTGAAATAGGTCTGAAATAGAGTATCAAAATTTTGGTCAGGTCTGAAATAGGGTAGGGAGAATCGCAGATTTTGGTCTGAGATAGGGTAAGGGTTTCAGGAAGTGGGCTGCACACCCCCACCCAATTTTTACTTGGAGAACCCCCCTCCCCCAGCCTCCTTCATTCACCTTCTCACATGCACTGTATGTAGTACCTAAAAGGGGTTACACAAGAGCCCTTTTCATGTTGTCGTAGCATGATCTTGGGTTAAGTTAAGTTAAGCTCAGTAAGATGAGTGTAAACCTCAAATATACTGTATTTAGATCAAGGTAATATTAGAAAGATAAAAATTATCAGTTTACAAACAACACTATTTTTGTAATTCAAATGCATGGGGCAATTAACCGGCAGAAAATAAGGGACCACATTTGAAGTGTTTTCATTGGGAATAAACAGAGAAATAAGAGAACAAGGAAAGTACCAGTTTATTCCATTTATTGTAGAATTTCACTATGTGATACATTTTCAATCTGCACTGCTCTCAGTTAGCAATAGCTAGTCGAGGCGAGCAGTGGTTACATGTGTATAAAAGAGAGAACAAGTAGAGAAAGCTATGGTATTCAATTGCGTTTTACAAACAATACATTGTAGAATGAACAGGTATACAAATAACTAGTGTACAGAGTATACAGGCAACTAACATTAGAAAATATCATCTAAAATCAAATCAAATCAAAGTGCAAATATGAAAAGCCAAAGTACATATATTTTTGTTATTAAGACAGATAAATCAACATGAAAGTCTTTGGGGTAGGATATTGTGAATTTTAATTTTAAATTTGTTTTTGGATAGATGGTGAATTTCACGAGGTAAACTATTCCAGATTTTTACACCATTTCTTGAAAAGGATTTACTTAAGCCAGTGGATCAATGGGTTGGTATCCGCAGCCAATGAGGCTGTGGTTGGTGCATTAAATTATCATGACAGAAGAACATGGGTCACAGTTCAGTGTACATGTCACTGTGATAAGAGACAAATAAACAACATCTTAAGTGTCTCATAGCCCTAATCACTCTACAAAAATGTTGTTTCAGGTCTAGGACTTTTGACTTGGTTGTTCATCACTAGAGCAGGGACTTCTAGTCAATGACCTGTGGAATGTGACCTGTGTATTAGACTCACCCCAGCTACACTGACTGGATACAGACTTTTGAGGATCTGCTAAATACAAACGTAGCTGTTGTAGTTTGGAATTTTTTTCAGGTCAAATTTTTTTAAACCCAGGTTAAAATTTTCCACCTAGTTCATAATATTTAAACTAGGTAATTTTTTTTTTACCTAGGTTATTTATCAACTGTCTAAAAAGGGCTTTTATTTATGGGGTGTAGTTTAAAAAATAGGGGCCTGGTTTTTTGGGGGGGTCTAAAAAGAATAGTACACACAAAAAAAAAAAGCAAGAAATTTGCCCTCCTCTGAGAATTAAAATGGCTGATTCCCCTTTGACAACTGTCACCGTTCATACATGACTATTCCATAGAACATCACTGGTATGTTGTGTCCCAAACCTAACCCTGAAAGCTAACCATTTGAAATTAGTGCTTAACCCTAATCACTAAACCCAGAGAAATTATATACCCTAGGTTAAAAAAATTTTAACCCCAAAATTTAGGTTAAAAAAATTATAACCTAGGTTAAAAAAAATTTAACCTATAATTTAGGTTCAAAAAATTATAACCTAGGTTAAAAAAAATTTAACCTATAATTTATGTTAAAAAAATTATAACCTAGTTTAAAAAAATTTGACCTGAAAGTAAAATTTAACTGCAACGTAGCCTCGTGGGACGGTATGCTACTCTTGGCTGGGGATATTAACCTGGACATGTTCGCCCCTGAAATGTCTAAGGTGAAGCGTTACAATGAATTGTTAGACTCGCTCAATCTCAAGCAGATGGTCACTAAGGCAACACGAATAACGAAGACGAGTAAAACCTTGATTGATCACATAATTACTAACACGCCGAAACACATTACTTACACTGAAGTACTTCCATGTCCGCTGGTAAGCAACCATGACGCCCCGTATGTAACTTGTTTGCACGAATGCGCGGATTACACGTTATACACCTAGACACAAGTTCATCAGGAACAAAAAACGATTTTCCAAAACAACTTTTATTGATGACTTTGCTGTTCTGCCATTTGAAATTGTGTATGCTTTCAACCACCCTAATGACAAGATCGCGACTTTCAATCGTCTCGTTACAGACTGTCTCGACAGACATGCGCTGCTGAAGAGAACAAAGGTGACGCGACCCCCTGCATCCTGGCTAAATGATCCGACCTTGCTCTCTCTGCAAGTAGACCTGAAATCAACATCTGGAGGCACACGAACGTCCTCCTAAGGAGGGCGCATGGGACATGTTTCGACACACCCAAAACAAGCTCAAAAAAGTGATCAAAAAGGCCAAGCGGTTGTTTATGATCACTGCACTTTCCTCGAAGCGACGGAAGGAGGTTTGGAGGACGGTAGATCGTATTCTCCAACCAAGCCAGCTACCGCTCCGTGCTGATCTCGACGATCTTAATAGGCACTTTGCCTCAACGGCTGAGCGTGTCACTGCTTTGTCTCCGATGTTCAACCAGGACATCTACCGGTTGATCAATCGTCTCTCAGATGACTCACACTCCTCCTTCCGTTTCCGTCATGTCACTCATCAGGAAGTGCTTAGAGAGATAAAGGGACTGCGATCAGATTGCTCGACTGGACCAGATAACATACCGGCTAAGTGTGTCAAATTGGTGCCCAAGTATCTGGCCTCTCCTCTTACACATATCATCAACTCATGCCTTAACAGACTGAAACGAATATCCCCCGTCGTGGAAAACTGCGTGCATTAGTTAGATTCCTAAGATGGGTGAGCCATGGACAAATGACGATTACCGACCCATCTCCTGTATTTATGAGAAATTGGCTCTCTGCCAAATTACCGATTTTCTCACTGAGAATGCCATCTTACAATCTAACATCAGTTCATATTGGAAGTGTCACTCCACTACAACCACAATGTTGGCGATAAGGGATGATATTACAAAGGCCACGAAAAGGGGTGAAATTACACTGGCTGTCATGGCAGACTTCTCTAAGGCCTTCGACACTGTTGCCTTTGAAAAAATCCTGTCTAAGCTCCACCAAATGGGTTTCTAGAGGTCCGCCCTGCAGTGGATAGCAAGTTATTTAACGGACCGAAAACAGTTTGTGCAAGTTGATGACCGCTCATCAGCACAAATCAGTACTACTCACAGGGTTCCTCAGGGATCAATTCTAGGACCCGTTCTGTTCAACCTCTACGTGAATGACCTATCTTCTGCCCTTCCATCTGAAGTTGTATGTCATCAGTATGTGGACAACACGACGATGTATACTCATTTCAGGCCATCTGATCTTGAAGTCGGCCAGTTGGTGATTCAAGACGGCTAAACAAGCAGTCAGATGGTCCTTAGAATGCAACCTAGCTCTGAATTCAAAGAAAACAAAGGTGATGATGCTGTCATCAGCTCAAATGTCAAGGGCACATGGACTTGAGACATCCTCACTTGATCTCACGGTTAACGGTAAAAGGCTTGAGCGTGTTTCAAATTTTCGCCTGCTGAGGACCCAAGTCAATCAACACCTCAACTGGAAGGAGGAGATTAACTTGAAGATCTCTAGCTGTTACGCTACATTGGCGTTAATTAGAAAATTAAAGCACTTAACTCCCTTCCATGTCCGAAAGCAACTGACAGAATGCCTGATTTTATCTAAAACTGACTACAATGATAAAATTATTGTTAGTCATCCAATCCTGGGATATCTATTAAAGTGCCTACAACATTTTCAGTTAGCCCCTGCAGGTTTCGTTCTTGGGCGCTATGTGCATATGCCGGATTTAATCAAACTAGGATGGATGCCAATAAAGGAACGCAGAGAGAATCATTTACTTAACACTGTTTTTAAAGCTTTGCATTGTAATGACTGGCCGTCCTATCTTAAGCTAGACATTCACAATCCTACACGGACACTGAGGTCTTCGAGAGAAACGACGTTAAAAGTACCCCTCGAGGCAGGTACTTTCCAGGACAGTGCCTCCAATGTTTTTAGTTCACTACCCTCTGCTGCCAGGAACTCTGTAGTTTTTAGTGATTTTAAAACTCAAGTGAGGATCGAGTATCTGATAAATAGGGCAAATGCATGTTTGACTTCTTGATTTGTCTATATCCTTGATTATTTACCTTTGCTGCAGTGTCTTTAATATTATACATTATTAATATCACTATGGTCATTATTATTTTAATATTGTTGTAAATTTTACAGATGAAGAGCCACCTTTCAGTGGAAACACTGTAATAAAGCCATTATTATTATTGTTATTATTATTATTATTATTATTACACTGTACCTACTGGTTTTGCAGTAAAGCTCCAAGTTTTAACAAACTCAACTGGGAAAAAGAATAGTTAAAAAATAAGGGGGATTCCCCTCCTTTTTGAAGTTCAGTGACAAAGAAAGCTAAAATGGAGTTCTTAGTGCATTGGCGAAGGTTACAGCACGAGCACCCAACAAATTGACCAAAAGCTGCTGTATTGCGGTCTGATTTTACGAGAGGCTCTTTAAGCTTCCAGGTAATCACGCTGGGTCGCCTTCATGCTAGCAGCACAACACTGAGAAGTCCGTGCTCTTCTCATCTGGGGGAGGGGGGGGGGGGGGGGGGGTATCTTCACGGTTACATATGACAGCATTTTGCCCAGAACACTCTCAGTGAGGCCAAAATCCTAAATTTGCACCTCAAAGTGAAACAATGAGCATCCCCGGCCCTTTCTTATGCAAGTACCCCCCCCGCCGGGGGAAAGAGTCAGTCAAGACTTGGTGACGAGGATCTTATGCAATGAGCATACGTAAGGGATAAATAATAAAGTTACGTTCACAGGTAATCTTACCTGTGCTTGAACATCTCTTCGATTATGGAAGGAATTTCGAAGGAACTCATTATATCTTCTAAAAATAGTCATTCTTTGCCCAAACATCCTCTTGTTCTAAATCTATATGGTGTTAACATTTACAATTTGATAAGCCCAATTCCATCCGCCATGTTGTTTGTCAGGCTTGGTTACTTAGCCAATTCAAGCCGCGGTAACTCAGCTGGTTGCTGTCATGGCCGCTTTGTTGTTATGTTTGTTTGTGTCTTCTATACAGGCAGAGCATCTTTGATCCACCTGTAGTGTTATCTATGCTGTATTATTAACTTCTGAGGAATCTACCTGGAAACTTTCAAGAGTTTCGTCGTTCTCGAGATTGGTAGACAACCGAAAGAAGCTGCGAACTTTACAATATCCCATGAAAACCTTTCTAACACGCTGCTCTGTTATCATTGGATTCAAAGAACACGTTTACTAGAACTTGGATAGTTTTCGTCCTAATTTCCCAAATGTGGTGGGAGTTTTTTCCGGAAAGAAATTCGTGCTTTAATTTGGATGGAATTTACAGTTGCCTAGTACTTAGACATTCTTGTGTACAATACAAGTCAATTTGTTAATATGGCTGAGGTGGATTTAGACAACGAGGCTTTAGAGGAAACAAGGATCGATGACACGAATGATCAAGTTATTGAGAATGTTGTAAAATGTCAAGATCCCGGAGAAAGTGCTCAGAAATTTCAACAAAACCATTGGCAATTTTCAGATGAAGGTTAGTCAATACAGTTTGGTACTCCCATGAAAAAACTTCATAGGGTTTAATAGAAAGACTTCATAGGGTCAACACTATGTTAACTCTATCACAGACTTGTCAAGAATGAAATGGTGTCAGTTATTCAAGCATCTTTGCTTCCCATTTTCCAAATCTTTGCGGCACGCTGAAATCATAGAGGTGGTTGGCATACAACTTGGAAGCTGGTTTAAGTATTTAAAGAAAAGATAGGTGTTAACGATTAAAAGGTTTCAACCCTAGAAATTTCCTTCTTGTGTCGCACGCATGTAACAAGTACATTTGCATTTCTTCTTGTGCCAGGACCAATTGAGTACGAGAGTGATCCTTCTTCTGACATTGATAAGAATTACTTCAGTGACCAGGAGTCACTAACTGGGTAAGACATGGTTGTTTAGATATTGATCCAGTTTCCTGTACAGGAAGCTGGCAATGCTTATCATACTTAAAGATCTTGAATAATTAAAAGTTGTACACTGGAGTAAACTTGCATTGGAGTCTCGTGTTAGAGGAATAACTTTATATCTCTTAACCCTTTTACCCCTTAAGCCAAACCCGTTGACAGCTGAAACTTGAAAATGGGGTTTAAACAAGATTTGAACACGGGAACTCAGAATACCGTTCCAGCTCTTTATAGCCGTTTGGACAAGCTGCCTCCTCCTCTGCTAGCTTGAAACCATGATAGGTGCAAAACAATCTTTTTTTGCTGCCAATGTATCATTACCAACATGGTCTTCATCCTTATTCTCGTTATTGAATTTACCAACAATTTTCTTGTTAATTCCACAATGCAGAAGTATGGATGGTGGCTTAGAAGAGGATGAGTACACATCTGATCCAATTGCACAACAAACTAGACAGGTTAGTTTTCTTGGTCATTAGTTAACATGCAGCATTACTTTGGATATTCCTTTAAGGACCAGGTAACAAGCAAATTGGCCAGTTTTCCATGCTATCAATTAAATCAAATTGCCATTTAACTGTGACATTCCCTAAAATTATAAGTAAAAAGTATTGTAAAAAGTATTGTAAAAATCTGTAATTAAGATGTTCTGAAGAAAATATTTTGGAAGATCTTTTCAAGACCTGTGAAGGATTTGTTAGTAAACATACATATATATTATTGGTATATTATCATTTTTATTGTTTATCAAATTTCAGGAAAAATTACATCATCTGGCCTTAAGACGTCACCTTGACCAATTAAGTGAACAAGTCCTGGAGAAAGACTACCTTGTCTCTCAGTTCAGGTATAAATAATTAAATAATATTAGTACATAGATGATTTCATGTATATTAAACAAGCAAAGAAAAAAACTGGCTATGCTAATAACTCTTTCAACTACGTTGTAGTCTTGAGGACTGAATTGCAAAGGGCTCAACTTGAGGAGATCTCTAGAGCTGAGGGGATCTGGCAGCCTCTACATACAGTCTTTGTATGATTCTGTGGCACAGTGTGCACCACTGCCAGATGTAATCAAGTCAATAGACCATTTTACAGTTCTGTGTTTAGTTACCAGACCTTTAAATGAAAGCAAGGCGGGAGTTGACCTTGCTTTCAATACAAACCTCATTGCTTTTCTTATGTAAATCATGTTGTTGCAGTGACTGTGAGGTTTGTATCAAAACCAGGTCAACTCCAGCCTCGCTTTTATTCAGAGCTGTAAAACAGTCTTACTATAATTATTTAATGAGAGAGTAAAAACCCTTGAGCTTCTGCCAGTTTAATAAGCTTCTTGGGAGATCGTTGTTTTATTTTCTTCAAGCATGAACATACAATTCAAAGTACTTTCAAAGAAAAGATCCTATTTACCTGGCAATTTTCATCAGGTGCTTTCTTAATCTACAGTGTTAAGTTGACAACATCAAATTTCTAATAGACCACACTGTATATCAATTTTTTTACTTTTTTGTAGAGAGGAGCTGAAGAAATGCCAAGACCATATAGAGCAACTGCAGAAAGAGAAAGATGTGGTCAGCAATGATATTGAAGAAGCAGAGTCCCAGAGCAATATGTGAGTTAGAAATTAGAAGATCTCATCTATTTATTTATACAGTGGATACACTTACTGCAAGGCGTAAACCAAGACTCGCACCCTTTTATTATTGCACTGCCATCTTGAACCTCTGTTTTTCTCCATCATAAACAAAGTATTAGTTTCACCCACCTTTTTGGAAACCAAGTAAAATCTCATATACACAATTAATTTTATCCTCATTGGAGAAATGTTGCCTGCAAGTGGTTGATATTCACCCTGGTGATAGATTCCTTATCCTTTGGTATTAAAGGGAATGCCTCTTCTCAATTTGTGATTGCTACTTTCCTTTACTTTCATTGAAAATAGGGCATCACTGTACAGATTGCAGGCTTTCCACTCCAAACTGTGTGCGGAAATAGATGCTGAAAAGGATGTGCAAAGAGAAATCCTACACAGGCTTCAAGAAGCAGAGTAAGCAACCATATTGTGGTTATTGACTCAGAGCTTAAACTGGAACTTGCGCTTAACAAAATAAAGTAAATCAATTTAAACTGAATCTAGTAATACAGAAAGGAAAGAAAGGTTAACTGCGCTCATACTGGCATAAACCTCTCAGTCTCCAAAACCTTCAGGTCGCTGGAGTAGTTTGTGCATTTTTTGTTTGCAAAAAGGTTTACGTAAGTCTGATGTAGCTTGGGAGGAATCATAATTATTCCAAATTCTTGCACAAGCTCCAGAAAAGGAGAGCAGTTGTCAACTGAGTCTGGATCTCTGGATGTACAGTAAAACTAACGTGCGGTTGAAGATCTGGCCCCAGCTGTTCAAACTATGGATAGGGCTATCCACCGGATAAATCACTATCCAGTGGATAAGTCATTATTAGCAAAACCATTTGGGCTATTCAATGGATATTGATTTATCGGGTGGATAGCATCTGGGGCCTGGTATAATATGAATGGATCTGGTTAGGGCGAATGAATAGAATTTTCAGAAATATATAGAGGGGTGCATCGATTTGTAACATTGTGCATTAAAATATTCGAGGACGTAAATTAAAGTAACTTAGTTCAAGAGCAGGATTTCAGAACTGAGAAAATTAATAAAGGAAAGGCATGTGCTCTACTGTCAGAAAAGTACATTAGGCGAAGCGCTGTGAGATTAAGATTTTGTTCAAAAGAGAATTGGCGGCCTGGCCCGAGGATGTTAAATGTTAAACCATAAGGAAACATACGGCTCAATCGTAGAGCGATAATTTTCTGGAGAATTGAAATGGACACAAAGTGCCTTAATTTTGCAATGGTCCCAACACTTTTGCTTATTTTCAGTATGATTGTCGATGTGATATCTCCAAGAGCAACCACTTTCCCTTTGTGACTATAGATCTTTCTCAGACTGAAGGTCACTGAAAATAGGGTAAAATTGAACAAGAGCTTCCCTGATCAACTGTCAGCTGACTGTCAGCTGATACTCGGCCAACAAATGGCCAACTGTTGGCCAACACACGGTAGACAATAGGCCGACAAACAACCAACAGTTGGCCAGAGTATTGGTTGACAGTCTGCTGACAAACTGCGAACACTTTCAAGAAAATTGTCGACTGACAGTTAGCTGACAATCAGCTGTCGGTCTTTGAACTGTCGGTTACACGTCAATTGGTTGTTGGCTATTTACCAATAGCTTTTTTGCACATTGAATGAGAATAAAATAGACTTCATTTCAATGAGCATATTTCAAAGACCAAAGAAAAAATGTCCATTTGTCTATGTGTTACAACTTCAAGCCAGCTTGACTTCGCATGTTACATGTAAAACATGTATTCTATTAGTGTACCTGAAATTAATTCTTCAAAATACAAGATTAGTTTCCTGATAAAAAGTATTTTTCGGAATAAAGGAAGTCAGTTATTTTCTTTCAAATCTTAGCTGAGCTTAAATTCTTTTGTCAGTAAACTGTTGGTGAACCACCATGTGTGTAGCTTACCGGTAATGCTAACTTCTGAGTTATCATATTTATGCTCTAGTCTGTTATTCTTCTTTTGTTTGTTTGGTTTTTTTCCTCTTTATTTAAGTTTATTTATTTACTTTTTATTGTTAGGTTTGCTCTTGCTCAAGCTACCGTTGAACAAGGAAAATTCCTACTTCCTGGAAAAGAACTTGAGAAAGAAGAGAAATATGCAGAAAAACAAAAAGCAGACCTTTCTGCTGTGCGTTTGCGTAAAGAAAATATGAGTACCGTTGTATCAGAGAGAAGGAGAAGAGCAAGAGAAAAGTAAGCTTTGAGGAACAATTCAGAAGTAGTGTGAAGTATACCTAGGCAGACTGTATATTTAAATTATTAAAATTTATATACTAGCATTAGATGGATAACCATCTCATTGTAAATCTCTATTAAAAAACAACATTATTCAATCATACTTATTACTGAGTGACTTAAGATCTTCCATGTCCAGGGTTGTCATTAAGTTTTGAAGGTGTAACGCTCAAGATTTCATCTGTAATATGTAAATACATGGCCAAAGGCCATGTAAAGGAAGGCTTAAAAGGGCCTAAGCCCCTTTGGGGGGGTCTGGAGGCATGCTCCCCCAGAAAATTCTTAAAATTAGACCTCAGAAATGCATTTTCCTGCACTCTGAGGGGCAATTTTTTTTTATTTTCTCAATCAAAAAGTAATGAAAATAAAACAGGGCAAACTTCCACAACGAAGAAAGATAAACTACCCAAGTGGAAATGGTCATGCATCACAGAACTGTGAAAAATGGTCAGTGGAATCTCATTTATAGCAACTACGGTGCATTGATAATGATTTGTTGCTAAAAATGGCATCGGAATCCAACAACAATCATTTGGGGATGTTGTCCAAAGGTTTTTTACAGAAAAGGTTTGGATTTTTACCAAAAAACACGTCTTAGAATCAAGAACACAGGGCAGCATTATAATTATGAATTTTGTTTTAGAATGTAAATGTTCATAAATAAATTTCCATTTGTTTTGCTCTGTGAATATTCATTCTGCAGCAACCATCACCCGTAACATTGACTGGGCTCAGCTGTAACAGGTGTTATGGGTTATGGCCCCTAATGACAGCCCTGCATGTCTACGGTATTTGCCATTGATTTTAATTTTAAATGTTTTTCAAATAATATTATTATAGAGAACATGTATCTGCTTTGAGGGAGAGGGAGCGCAAACACCGGCAAGCAATAGCTGCAGCTAAACGAAACAGGGAACAAGCATCCAAGTTTCTTAAAGAAACAATGTCCAGGTATTTTTAATATCACTGGGAACACTTCGGAGCTAAGAGATTGAATTGTTACTAGGTACTTGTAGACTTACATCTCTTTTTGATAGTTGTCAACACCAATACAACCAAATATCATTAACTACTTTTTGATTATTTTTTCCTATTGTTGGCTGCATGAGGCTTTTTTAATAGTTGTCTACAACTGCTAACTCAATGGTTTGCTTTGCAGAGTTCGTCAAAAGGAAGCAGAGGAGGAGGAGAGATCACGTGAATACATGGAAGACAGAATGCAAGCCATACTAAGCCTGAAGAAGAACATAGAAACAAATAAGGTTATACAGTTGCCTTTGGAAAGCTTTGAACTTTATACATGTATTAATTTTATTAACAGTGGTTTATTATCACAGGAAAATCTACGAGCACTTCAAGCTTGTGATGCGAAGAAGAGGCTTGAGGAGGAAGAAGAAGAACTTCAGGAAAGACAAGAGATTCTTGAAGAGGGATTAAACCCTGACGAGGAACTGACACGGAGAAAGAGAATAAGACAGTTTGAGAAGGACAAAGAGTAAATATCTTATTTGTACAAACACAAATTTTCACTTAAGTAACAATTATAGTCAATTTTCTTGGACAGCTTCAATTTTGACCAATTAATTTTAACACTCTTGCTTACTTTTGTAGAGCATATGAAAGGAGACAGCGAGAGCGCCAGGTGGAATACCTTTTCCTTTTTGCATAGTAGAGTGGTTTTCAATCGAGTGTCGAAAGTAAGTAGTAAATTACTTTGGTTTATGATTACTTCACTCAGTGATTGGTTCAAAGTTCTCGTGCCATTTTTTCAACCAATCAGAAGTGAAACCAAAACCAATTATTGTGGCTCGCGCGTGCACATTTTCCCGCCTTTTGTGTCGGCTACGTGTAATTACTTCGAGTTTTGATTGGTTTACTGGATTGTCTCCGTCCTTTTTGATTGGTTAAAGTAATTACTATGGTTTTGGTTTTACGACACTCATTTGAAAACCGCTCTATACAGTATTTTATACCTAAATATTATTACAGTAACAATGTAACATATCTTTGTCATAACTGAATCGGTTCTAAGTTTTCACTAGGAACACAATCATGCAAGCCTCTGCTGCCAGTGTTTGCAGTAAATGTGGAACATTTTATTCCAGTTTTTAGTGGTGGTACAGGGTTATGCTGTGGCAAGCACACCATATTCCCAATCCCACGGTCACGATTGTTTCCTTGGACAAGAAACTTAATTCCATACTATCTCTCTCTTCACCCAGGTGTATAAATGGGTACCACCGACGTACTGTACTAGTGGAAGTAATCTTGAGATGGACTGGCATCCCATCTAGGGAGGAGTACAGTGTAGCTGCAGCAATACTCTCATTTGCTTCATTCTACAGGAACTAGGATAGGCTCTTCCTGTGTGAGCCCCAGTGGCTTGTGTATAACTTACCATAACTTATCTTCCCATATTCCAGGTTGAAATAGTTGATAACATATTGAAAGAGGAAAAACAAATGAAAAAGCGATACCAGCAACAACCTCACTTGTGGCCTGACAAACAGAGAGAAAGAGTCAAGGTACTTTTACACGTCTCTGATACAAGCATGAACATGATGTAATCAGTTTGCAAAAAAATCTGTGAACATACTCAACACCCTGAGCTCATTAATGACCAGCTGCAACATCATTGGTTTAATTCTGGGGTTTGAGAGAAGAATAATGTGTATTGCTTCATGATTCAAAAACTGAGCCAAGGTTGCAAAGTTGGAAGCTGGGGAGTTTATGTAGCACCTGCAAAGGTAAAATTGCTCCCGCTTCACGTCAAGCAGTTCTCATGCACTTCTATTTCTTTAACCTCACTGTCTCGTGCAAAATTATGTATCCATGTGCATGTGAATCCTTTACCAACATTGTCAGTTTTATCATGGGAGAATATGTACACTAAATGCAGAATTTTAATTTTATTCTTGGTAGAGAATAAACAGAAGACGTCCCAAACCAAAGTTTTTTAAATCCACAAGCGGATCATCTTCTGTAGAATACAGTGCTGATATTGAAGATACTGGGGTAAGACATAACTCATTTATATTCAAGTGAAGCTATATGATCCATTTCATAGATCATTTCATCACTGACTCATTTATATTCATTAGTTCTGTGTCATTCAATGCAGTACGTACTTTCATGTTTAAGGAATTGCTGTCAGTAATACCCAAGAATAAAAAGAGGAAGACAGCCTAATATTAAGCTCCTTATAATCAGAGAATAAATAATTACAAGTACATGTACATTTATATGAATTTGATAATAAATATGGAGGGTGTAAACTGCAGGTTTTTAGGTTAGGGTTGCAGGTCATTAGTTCACCACTGCTGAAACAACCCAAACCTGAGACAATGCTAACATTAGGCTTAAACAGTATTCTTTAGATAATGAATGTTTAAGCCTATTTAAAGTGAGCATTTATGCAAAGGTTTGGATTGTTTTAGTTATGGTAAAACAATGACCTGCTACCCTAACCTGCAATCTGCACCTTACACCATCTGGGCCCGGTTGTTCAAAAACTGATTAACTCTAATCCCAGATTAAAAATTAACCAAGGAGTTAATTTATCTACTCCCAAATGCTGTTCAATGCTGATATTTGGCAAAACTGTACATTAGAAGAAGTCAATCTTGAACAGCAAAAATAAGCAAAAGAAACTTTCACCAAAAAGTTGAAAACACGAAACAAACGTTTACGCTAATCCTGGATTAAGTTAATCCTCTTTCGAACAACTGGGCCCTGGATGATAATTAGTTTATTACCTAATTCAAGATTGTGATGTCTTCAAAGGGTCAATTTGAGGTATTTCTGATCAATTTTATTGTCCTTACAGGGCCAACACATGGCAGGCAAGCTTGGTGCAGTATCTTCAGATGATGACGACGATGATTTTTCTCCTTTTGGAGAAACAAGCCGGGATGAGGCCAAGGAAGGGTTAGTTGTGTTTATTGTTTCTGCTTGTACTTTTGTGGTGACTGATGACTGCATACAGAGGTTTCAGTAGGTTTTTCAATAAGTGGCTAGCTATACTATAGAATACTATAGGCGGTGTTGATGGCAGCTTGAACCCAAACTCAAGATCCTAGTCTTAACCTAAACAAACTGTCATAAGAGGCCCTATAGGCAGCATTAGACTTCCAGTAACCAGCTTTTATTGAAACCTCTGGCATATAACACAGCTTCTGTGGGAGATTGAGCAGCTTACTATATAAAGTATTAATACATGTAAGTTAATTATAAATAACAATAAAAATATTGCTGTATTGAGAGATTTTTCACAACAAATAATATTGATGCAAATAAACAAAAGATGTAAGGATCCCTTCTATGCAAAGGCAGACTAATTGACTATAAATGTACTGATGCAGTTGAGTATTTTAAGAAAAGACTACCCAGCAGGGAAACCCCAGTATTAAAGTGGTCAGATGAGGGCTTGATTTGACAGCCTGGACCTGATTTCAGGTCTGCACACTAACCACTTGGCTATGCAATGATATCCAGGGGTGTAGCGTGAGATTCTGAAGGTGTCCGCACAGAAAGAATGTTTTGAGTGCCAAAGTGCCAGTAACTCTTGAAATCTAGGGTCTTGCAAATACCATTTGCGACTATTTATGAAGGACATTTCAATAAATAAATGCAAAGGAAAATGCATCTGTTGAGTGTTCAGCAAGGTACAACACAAACAGGGGGTTTACAAGCAAAGGGAAAGAGGTCCCAAACCCTGTCATACATCGTCATCAAAACCTTTCCTTCAAAAGTAACGGGGACCTGGGGACTGGTGACGAGATGCTATCCACCGGATAAATCACTAAATCCCATTGGATAGCACGATTGGTTTCGCTATAGATAACCTATCCACTGGGTAGTGATTTATCCGGCTGATAGGCTATCCATTGATTGAACAACTGAGGCCTGTAATCACTGTGTACTTTAATGTGCTGCCTCTATTCCCCATTATAGACCACTTCCACAAATGGTGACCACTTTTACATTCTTTTGTCTTTATGTTAAATAAATTAGACCTACTGCCCTCATTTTGACACAAATATTCTTTTGAAATTTGCTCGTAGTAGCGAGGCTCAAAAGGCTCATTAGCATTAAAACAAAAGAATATTTTGTTTGGCTGCCATTATGAAAGAGGTCTATAATATTAGATTTGAACATTTGTCCTAGTAGTAGACAATAGGTCTACACAAGAGGAGTGATAGTTAATAATTGTAAACCAGTGTTGGAATGGGTGTACGAGGGCACTCACACTCACTTGGCCAACATCGTGTAAACGTACCCTGTCTTGTCACTTGAGTATGCAGTCTTGCTTTTTCTGTCAGTCATCAGTAGGTGTGGTAATACTTTTTAATTTTGTTTGTTGTATGTTTGTCCATTTTTTTTCAGGGACTCGGATGCTGAAGGAGAAGACTTAGCTCAGCCAGAGTTCAGAGGTCTATGGGAGGAGGGGGTTCATAAGGTTTGTTTATTAAATGTTTGGCACCATAATTAAGATGTCTAAGACACACCATTCACAGTAAAATTGACCAATCAAAGGCCTAAATTCAACATATTACATCCTATTAAATTTTAAGGTGTGTATTTCCTGTAGATTCAACCCATTGACCCTTGGGAGTGAGACTTAACAGATTTTACTGCGTCTAATGCCAGATGATTTTGCTCATCAACTGGGGGGTCCTACAGCTGCAGGGAATTTGAGGTGTCATTGGGTTGACTACCAAGATATTAGGTTAAGTCTGCTACGAGCCTGGAAGGCCCTTCAGGCCGGCGCTTATCTCCGGTTTCTGTAGCATGAAGCGACTAGGAGTATTTCTACTTTCCCCTGGATGGGATGCTAGTTCATCGCAGGGTTACCCCCAGCATTAGATTCGCCGGTACCCATTTATACACCTAGGTGGAGAGAGGCACCGTGAGAGTAAAGTGTCTTGCCCAAGAACACAACACAATGTCCCCGGCCAGGACCCGAACCCGGACCACTCGATCCGGAGTCGAGCACACCGCGCCTCCCAACCAAGATATTAAGTAAGGAAAAAATCTTAGTCAGTGGTAGTATTTTGTATTTTCCACTTCAGTAATATTGAACTTAGCCATGTATAGCTCTGAAGCTTCACATGTAGGCCATGTGGCCCTCGAAGCATGGAAAAAGGGATTTGGATAACATAACTTGTTTGGTTGAATTGACCATATTTTGCATTTACGTTTACATTATTTTGCTATCTTGGCAGGAATCTGAGAAAGCAGAACACAGGTTCAAATTTGCAACTTATATTCCAAGTAAAATGGAGCAGGTTTGTTTTTTAATTGTTTTCTTGATCAAACTCTAAGAGAGTTTGGACCTTTTCACTTATTTTAGTACCACCTATTGGTTTTATGCAATCACCAACATTAATTTCTCTGTGTCAGGAAATGATGGAAAGAGCTCTGATGAAGCAAAGAGATGGCATTGTTCAGAAACAAATTGCTGCAGGGAGAGAATTTAAGGTCACTTGTTCTTCTTAATATTTAATATACCTAGACTGAGGTTGTTTTACTGGGACAGTCATACATGTAACTTTCAACTGGCATTTGTGTTTTACTTTGGAATCAAGTGAATCTAAAACAAAAGGGCAAACCATAATAATTTTTATATGAAGTAATGATTTAAACTGTGAATGGTCAGAGAAAATGTGGGAAGATCGGCTAGGTGGGCTCAAATTTTGTAACAGCATTTATCTAGTATTGACCATTCATGAGCTGCAATCTTCTATGATTACTTCTGTGCGAAGTCGTGGTCTTTTAATTAAAGGACTACACTGGGACTAACATTGGTTTTGCTCTAACAACAGGGATGTGCTTTCTATAGCAAACCTGAGGTCATCATTTTCAAGGTATGTTTACAAAATAAATTATTGTGTTTTAACTCCTTTTTCCACATTGAAGTCTCAAGCTACTGAGTCTTTGCAAAAAACTGAGATTACAGATATTATAAGTAATTATGTACTGTTTTATTCCAAGGACTTTGATGTTGGGAAATCTTACAAAAAGAAAATTCTCTTGACAAACATCTCATATACTCAGAACTACTGTAAATACATTGGAATGTCACACATTCTCAAGGATTTTGTAGAAGTGTTGTAAGTAAATCTCTAACATATGGTATAAATGACAATTTTGAGACTTGTTAATATGTAACAATTTTGTGACTTTGTCCCTCTCCTCTTTGTTAAACTAGCTTTGATCCTCCAGGAGTCATGTCAGCTGGTCTAACTTGCGATTTTGCTGTTACTTTTAAACCCATGGTAAGTTAATTCATGAAAATTGAGGAGGTTGCAATAATTATTGCATGTCCAAGTCATGAGCTTACTTAGTGTCAGTTGTGTTTAATTTAAACAGCATGATGGCTCACTGTAGTTTCAATTGGCCTTCTTTTCTAGTTAAATGAGGACCTGGAAGGCCACATTGACTTCCTTGCTCAAACAGGTCCTTTTTCAGTTCCTATAAGATGTGTTACAAAGAAATGTCAGGTAAGAAGCAGATCAGCTTTTTGATTCACTTTTCTTACATAGATTTTGGGATTTGTTAGTTCTTGGGAACTTAAGCACACATGAGAAAGTTGGAAAGTACTATGTGAAAGGTTGTTTTTTAAAACAGCCTTAGTGCCCTCTTTTCATTGTTTGATCATTTTATGAAATTGTATTGACAGAATATTAAACAGGACTGCACGGTTGTGCAAAGAGTTGTGCTCAAAAATGAAGAGGCATTTGAATTAATAAAGTCTGGAATTTTTCTTATGCCAAGGTGCTCTTTAAATCCTGTTAAGTTTGAACAATTTATTGCGGGAAATTAACTCATGAATAGGCCCTTTTACAGTTGTTTGCTCAGCGACCTAGCCTATGAATGGCTGTGAGGCTGCCGATCAAATTGTAATGTAAATTTTGTTGTAGTTAGTCCATATTAACATTACAACAGCACAAAGGTTTGTATTAAAACGGGGTCACCAGCAGCCTTACTTTGGTTCTTA
>NC_090888.1:1322948-1325448 GCF_036669925.1 Montipora capricornis | reverse complement strand
CATGCACTGATTGGTTCACTCAATCTCAGTTATCTGAGTTATCAGCTCATCTCAGTTATCAGCTCATCTCAGTTATCAGCTCATCTCAGTTATCAGCTCATCTGAGTTATCAGCTCATATACGGAAAGCGAAATTTCTCTCTGAATGAAGCAAAAAAAAAAACGTTTTTGTGGAAAGTTTGGATCAATTCAGACGTTTAGAAGTACGCAAAAAGGCGAGAAATGTTTTTGTGATGAACTTGCGTCTGTCTGCCACAAGGTCTTACACAACATCGCATCAGTCCTCATCAAGTTTTTTCATTTTCGCTCAGACTTGCTAGCTTTTTTCGCTCGTATTTCGTACTTTCTAAACTTGAGGAGTTTAAGGAATTTAATAAAACAATATTCCATTGGCGCTTGTTGGATATAAGACTGGTTATAGCCAACTTGGTGCTACATGCCTCGTTGGCTATTTACCATCTCAATTCCAACGCGCGCTCATGGAATAATATTGTTAATAAATATAAATTTTGGGTACCCTGTGTAGCCCGAGACCTTGCAAAACATGAACTCGTCCTGTCAAAGATGAAATTGCTCCATTCCCTGTATTTTTTTAAATTGTATTATCATTGCATGTGGTATAGACACGGGTTAAGAAAGGTTGCGTTCTGAGGCTGAAATGAACATTTTTGACAAGTATCCCATCTCAATGCGATTTTGACTTAATTAGCAACATATTGAGGTTTTTGGATCATGCTTTCCTTTATTCTACAAATTAGAGCTCTGTATGTGGCAATGCTTAATCGACAAATGATTCGCAGTTACCTAAGGTGCTGCTCCCTCGATAGTGCTGCACTACAATTATTGTTGTGATGTCAGTCCCAAGAAATACACGACGAACGCTCACACTTGTTTATTTTTTCATACAGATTTCCGCTGGAGAAATTGCACCATTCTCATTGGTGCAGCTAGAGGTGATATTTAACCCTACCAAACCAGGAAATGCTCTTGCAGAATTTGAGATATCATTCACTGATCCTCTGTCACCCCCTGTAAGTACAAGGGAGCATGTTCACTAATGCCAGTTAAGATCAAAAGCCCATATCAAACCCACAAGTGTCGATCTCTCTCTCCTTTGGCCTTGTCTCATCAGTTATTTACGTCAGCTATTTAATTATTCAGTAGAACCTAACTTTCATAACTTTTATCAATACAGCTCTTTTGTAAATAGTGTGAAATAAAATGAACCATGAACCAATCAGTATCATCTATCTTATGGCCAATCAGATTTGACCGTAACGCCTGTTATAGAGTGTTTTCACGTGACCTCACGGTGGCCATGTTGGTGTTTCTACTTTCTAAACAATGGAACGGCAGCCACGTTGGTGTACCCAACTAATCCTCTGGGAATTGAGCTCTGTCGTCATGCAAACATTTTCTTTTGTTTCGGTGGAAAAACAAGGTTACTGATCACATGAGTCAAAACACTCTATTGATCTCAACCAAGTAGCCGCACGAGAGATTGCTCATGCGTAATGCAAAATCGTGCATCGTGAAAGGAACACAGTACCGCCTCGTCTTTTTCCCGCAAAGATCTAGCGGTACCCGTAGATAGATAATACCGAAAACTGATGAGCCGTATTCCATCAAATCGAGACTTTCGAGTTCTGGACCTCTCAATTTTGGTGTAATTTCGTATGTAGGTCCTTTTCAATGGAAGTGAGGAGGTATTTCAACGGGATAAATGTCTTTTTAATCACTCAATACAAATGAACGTGGTGTAGTTTTTGTGTATTTTTGCCCAGGTGCGTGAGATGTAATTAAATTGGCCCAAAGCGGGAGGAAATGTGCTACAATGCGTCCTTCTTGATAAGCTGGAAAACTGGGACGAGTAACTTTTAGCCAATCATTTCACGAGTAGCAATGAAACTGCAAACCGAATTTGAAAAAAATTACACCCAGCAAGCTCTGGAAAAGACAATTTTACAGTTGTAGCTAAGTTACCTGGCCTAAGAATGGAAGAAGTGAGGCTGTTGGTGACCCTGTTTTGATACAAACCTTTGAACTTTTCTAATGTTAATGCAGAATAATTTGAATTACAACAACACAATTTACATGATAAAAGCAGTGAGTCTGTATCAATACAAGGTCATCGGCAGCCTCGCAACCATTCATAGGCGAGGTCACTGAGCAAACAACTGTAAAATGGCCTATTCCCAAGAAACACAGGATAGCCACAATGGCATCTTTATGCATGCTCTCTTAGTTTTTTAGATATTTGGTGCCCTTATTTCTCGTATTATATATTGATATTGTAAGAATTACGCAATTCAGGTTTTGCCTGTTATGTAATTACTTGTTGATAGACTATTTATCTATTACCAGATTTTGATCCGTGTGCGAGGAACAGGAATTGATGTACCAGTTTGGGTGCAGAGAGAGGTACTATCACATGAATTAAATACCTGATTATGTTTTAAATTTTAATTGGATACGACAAGGATAGAATTTTGGAAAGCACA
>NC_090888.1:1315448-1317948 GCF_036669925.1 Montipora capricornis | reverse complement strand
TGCAAGTATGGTGCGATTGGAAAGCGTGCGCATGATGGAACGGGAAGCGGAAGCAGAGAGAAAAAGAGTAGAGCGAGCCTCTCCTCAGGACAAACCACAAGAGCAACCCGCTGGACAGGTTAGCCTGCGCTTGTATTGTCTTTTACTAAGCCAAGTCACGCAGTTCAAGTGTATATAAAAATTGTTCACAAATGCAGCAAAGTTTCAACATGAACCTCAGTTTACTGTCCAGGTACAGTTTAATTTGTTCTTTGTAACAGCAAGTATTTCTTCCCTCTGTGTTTCCTTCTTTCAACAGAAGAAAAAAGGTGGTAAACCTGCTCTCGCTGGAAAGAGCGCCAAAACGTCACCAAAGCGAGGTACTACGCCAAGCGTGACCAGCCTGGCCACTAGAGCCAAGTCCCCTGAAAGAACATTCTCAATTGAGGATGTAATTGATGGGTAAGACTATTTGTGCTATCATCATCTTTGTAATCCACAGGTCTGTCATTACAAGGTTTAGACAAAAAAAAACGGTTTTAGTGGAAAAGTATGGGATGTTACAAAGTAATTTAAATTTAACTTTTTTCCATCTCATTGGGGAAAATTAGAAATTGACTTTTTAAAGCAAATTATTGATGTTTCCTCTTTCCTGAGTTACTGGGAAATGAGTTCCAAAGTCTGGTCGCTGCCATTACAATAGAACATATTCGAATTCTCAGTATTGGACTGGAACTAGCTTGCAATGGAGGCAAATGCGGGGGAATATATTAACAATTATTCTACGAGGGCGCGCTGGATATGAAATGATATATATAACCAAAATGCTGGAAATGTGATATCCGTAGTTCAGTTTTTTATAAATTAAAAATATTTGCATTTGAAAAGATTTCTCCGCATTAGCCTCCATTGCAAGCTAGTTCCAGTCCAATACGGAGAATACGAATATGGTATATTGTTCTCCCTCGCTCGGTTTGGATATTTTTTAGACTGAAAAGGTAGTTTTGGAAAGAGAACTCCACATTTTTTTATCGGTATTGGACTAAGAAAACGTCAATCCAAGATAAACCGTTAAGAATTCATAAAAATCGTTCTTTCTCTCTCGATCGCAGACTGAGGATCTTCGCAAGACTTGTGTCTAATTTAACTGCACATTTATTTGTCAGGTGTCTTTTAACGTGCGCGCTCCGCAAACCAATAAATGGTAAAATGCCAGCAACGTTTTTTTGCAGATCCAACGAATACGAGTCCGCGAATTTAGCTCTGCTAAGGAGTTATCAAAATACGTTTTCGCGTTACGTGATTCCTTGCTATGTTGCAAGTGGAAAATGCACCGAAACAAACTCTCTATCCTGCAGGTGAGATGTGACACTGCCTTCTATCATATTTTTGCCCTCCCGTTAAGTCAAGTCTCTGCAAAACTAACGTTCGTTTCTTTTTTGACAGTGTACATAACACATTGTATCTCGAAGTACACTGTCCGGCTGTCCGGCCTCATGTGGTGGTGGTTTCCGATTGCGGGAGAACAGTATTGGACTTTGCAAATGTATCTCTTGGTAAGATATCAAGTCGCCGGGACTCAGAACCACTTAAAACATTGGCGTTTCTGGTTCGACAGTTATACGACTGAGCGGATTTCAGACAGTTATACGACTGAGCGGATTTCTCGCTCCTAGTGTTTTTCCCGCGCTTAGCACAGGCTGTGCTTATGATTGGTTCATTTGAATACTGTCGCCATCCAATGTGATTTTTTAAATTAATTTTTGTTTTGATTTAGTGTCAAGGGAAAGGTTATAGTCTCGTATTTTACTGACAGATCGACAATTTGCGAAACATACAGCTTGGTTATGCTGAAATCTCTTATTTTTGTTTTCACCAGGACGATCAGAAGTTAAAACTGTTACGATCCAAAACATCTCGGATGAGCCTTGTAAAGTACGTGCTTCGTAACATTTGTCATGTTTGGATTGGCTGCTTCTGTTGCTTCGTAACACTTGTAATGTTTGGATTGGCTGCTTCTGTTTTTGATCTTCATTTTTATCCTTTTATCTCAGCTAAGTTCTTCGTTACTAGACCCTCACGGTCCGTTTCAGATGCTTAACGCTCTACGGGTATTGGAACCTCAAGCAACTCATAACGTAGTGATATCGTTTGGTCCCAAGGCAGCTAAAGAGGTGCGTGACTATTCCAAAAGTGTCCATGAATTATGTTACTCACAGGGCGATCGCTTTTCAGTTTAATTGGCCAATGTATTTCCCCCTGGGGTAAAGGTTGTATTACATTGTCGATGATGGGAAAAAACGCTGTGCCACTCTCTTAATGAATCAAAACCAAAACAAATCGTTACTTGCTTGCACACGTTTTCCGTGTTCAATGCCCGTGCTAGTTATGAATGGTTCAGGTTTTTAATTGTAGTCGTCTTCTGTGGTTGACTAAAGTAAATACCTCACGACCCTTATAGTCCAGGCATTTTGTGGTCGGATCTGTAACTAATTGCAAAAGAAGCTTTCTCGTCATTGGC
>NC_090888.1:1307948-1312948 GCF_036669925.1 Montipora capricornis | reverse complement strand
AATCGCGTATTTTTCTTTTTACTATCCAAACTCAAAGTTTAAATATAAACAAAATTCCTTCACTGTATTGGAAGGCAATTACTCTAGACTCTTTAGTTTTGCAAATTGAACTAAAGCCCAAGATTTGCACGACACACACTTTCTCTGTTAGATCATAACTGGGTCAAAACATTTCCTTCGGTTTTTGGGAAAAATTTCCCCAATTCCTGGACATTTTGCTTTAAATTATGAGGGGAAAAAGATGAATTTACTAATGAGTTAGGACAAAAAAGAATATTACAATGTAAAGCGCGAAGCAATGAGTGAAAAACAGGTTTTTCACCAAGATGAAATTCATTTTGGACGTCTCTACTCACGTCAAATTACATTTTCCTGAATTACATAATCTTGGAACATGACATTACTGTTAGGTCTTTTAGTGTAAAATTGTCCTTTTTGCGTTCTAACATCGCTTGTGGAAGACCGTGTTCTTCGCTACATAATTCACTCAGATAGCCATCCATCGACGACATCTCTAAAGGTTTCACTTACTTATAAAGAATAATTCTTCTATTTAATGGGTATATAAATGCACTTAACTAGGAAGATAACACAATTAATTTTCTCAATCTTTGCTAGCCTATGCTGCACGTGGCTTTAAACTCAAGCAAAACAACGGTAGCTCACAACAGATAGTAAATGCAACCTCGTTTGCATGCTGAGCAATATAGGGCTCTAAAAAAGTTGTTTTTTGTCAACTTCCCCCAATCGGATTTTCGGGGACTTTTGATATGTTATAGAGGACATGTCCCTGGACCAAAGACCGTTAAAAATCCTTCTTTTGCAATTAGTGGCAGGTTGACCGACTTTTGGCGATAAATTGCCTGGACTATTATTTGGCGCGTTTCAGGTCTTTTGTCTCAAAATTTCGATTTTGTCATTGACGGTCGACGTGTCTACAATGTTCTCTTAACAGTTTCACGAAGTGCTAGAGGTGCGGTGCCCCCGGAATACCGTTTCCATCAGACTAAAAGGCCGGGGGGTGCAACCTGTAATCTCTCTGTCTGTAGACGGTGGTCTTTTGGATCTAGGAGACGCATTGGTTGGGGAGACGATTTCATCCAGTTTTACGGTGCGTAGAACGGTATAATTTCGTAAAACGTTGGCTTGGTACCTTATTGTTTGGTGCCAGCCCTTCTTTCTTTCGCGATTTCTTTTGCGATTTGATTAAGAGACTTTCGTGCACAAAGTTTTTGGTGCTACTGAATTGGTCATTTCACAGTTAAACTTTGACGTTTGCGTTAAACTTTATTTTTTATTCATTTGTTTAGTTGAAGTTATTGTAACTACAATGTTTTACCATTTTACTCGCGTTATAGAAAAAGAGATGGTCTACAAATGTGGCCCCTTGTAGAAACTGTTGCTCTTAAGTTACGTCACGTGTTTCTTTCTTACACAGATTTCCAACAATTCGGAGCTGTCAATCAACTATTCTCTCAAACTTGACAGCCAGTCTCCTTTACGTCATAGCCGTGCGCAGGTGTTACCCAGTTTCCTTCCGCCGTTCAGTGAGATGGCTGAGACTCAACTTCACGTGCTAGGTAGGCCGAAAGGGACTGGGACAAACTTTGGAATCTTTTTTTCCCTATGGGATATTTCCAGGTCTTTTATGTGCTTTACATCTTCTCATTTGCCCTTGTTGCAGGTCCTTCTAATTACAATGGTATGGCCGTATTTGACTGTGTTCCTGCACAAGGGACTATTGGCCCAGGTAACCGCGCTCTCTTGGAAAGTTTGCCATTTTTGCTGTGTTCAACGATTATTTTTCAATTGGGATGAACATAATCCTAACAAAGATAAAATGTATTGGTCGGAATGAGACTTCGGTTGGCGAAAGTCCACGTTAATCATATAGAGTGTTTTCACTCACGTGATCAGTAACCTTGTTTTTCCACCGAAACAAAAGATAACATTTGCGTGATAAAAGAGCTCAATTCCCGGAGGATTAGTTGAGAACTCCAACATGACCGCCGTTCCTTTGTTTAGGGACACCAAGATGGCCGCCGTAACGTCACGTGAAAACACTCTATAAGTCCTTGACACTTTAAACTTTATCCTTGACTTTTTCGAATTTCACTATGATGGTACGTTTCGCAAGGTGTCTCCTCAAGTCTCAGAAATTCATGCATGTATTCCTTTTTTGTTGGGTTCTAGTTATGCTCATGGTTAAGGGTCAGTTTGTGACGCCTACACCAAATAATGGGAATCTCATCATGTTGGTGAATTTGACAATCCTCTTGAATTTGAATGTCTTTATGATTGGTTTATTTGATTTTCTGTCTGTGTCTGGTGAATGGTTAACGTAACAAATTTGTTGTTTGGTTGAACAACACTCAAATGGTATCGTGTTCAAAGTGTTCGGTGTCATTTGCAGGCGAGGCCAAAGAGGTGACCGTATCCTTTTCTACTGATCACATCAGCGAGCTTTATGCCGATGAAGTTTCCGTTGAGATTAACAGCGCGGTGAGCATGATAATTAATTTCAATGCATGCTCCTAACAGTAGTGGAAGCTAGTGTAGGGGAGGATCCCCATCACTTGAATTTTTTTTAATTAATATAAATTTTTCTCCCTTGCATGGATTAAGATGTGAATTTTATGGGTTTTTCTATATTAAAAAAATTGTGTAAATTGAAGAAGCCCATTTGTTCGCTATCTCGCTTCGTTCAATGTTCACAGTGCACCTGTGCCTTTATTTCGACTATTTACAACTTTTTAATAGTGAAAAGATCATAAAAGTTTTTGCTCATAGAAAACAGAGCCAAGCTCACTAAGCTCAAAATATTGAACCAAAATTAACACGAACAAAGGAAAAAAAGTTCTATTACAACGGGGAAAAAGGAATGAAATCATGGGTTATAAAGGAGTGAAGTTTTTTCTAGAACACAGGAGTTAAAGGGAGAAGTGATGGGGGCCCCTATATTTAACATCTTCAGCTCCCACGGCCTGCTCCCGTCTGACCTTGTAGCTCAGTCGGTAGAGCGGCGGAGATCTAACCCGAAGGTCGTGGGTTCAATTCCCACCCTGGTCAGAGTTTTTCTCTGTCCTTGTGTGGGCCCATTTCCATCAGTAGGGCTAACGCTCACATGGTTCATATGGGATAGAAATCTAGCACTTCACGTCACACTACACTCCATTCAGTTAACTCTGTTTAAAATCTATAAGTGCTACACGGCCAACGTTTGTATAAACGTAACCTTTCCTTGTATTTATTCTTGAGCCTACGATCCAATCAAACCTAGTACCTGGTCAGTGGTCAACTTCACAAAAAACGTGAACCCGCGATATGGTTACGTGGTACTGGTCAGCGGGTACCTTGTTTTGACAGTGTCAATTGACCATAACACGGATGTCCAATATCAAAGATGTACGCTGTACAATGGTACAGGCCTAAAGAAATGTAGAATTGATTCTCTCTTGACACTGGTCACGCTGGCATACATTCAGGGGTGGACGGTCGCACGGTCCTATGGTCGTACCAAATAATAATTTTCTTGCACAGATGGGTAACCATATTGTCTCACCAATGATGCTCCGCTCGCGCGCCAAGCTCCGCTACTAATTTCTCATACAAGACTTGTGATTAGCTGGAAAGGCCTAGTTTCGCGGGAAAATCGATCTAAAATAAGTCGGTCTTTAAAAACACCGTTCGACAAATACATATATGAACTTTGCCAGCTGGGAGGTCCGTATAGCAAAAATGGGAAACCAAGGTCTTGAAAATGCTGCCCGAGGCCGCGGACCGAGGGCAGCTTTTTCAAGACCTCGGTCACAGGTTTTCGCTATACGGGCCGACCCTTGGCTGGTAAATGACTTTTTTTTCCTCTCTCCCTTTTTGAAATCACTTTTCCAAACCTCTTGTCTAATAAAAAGTAACTTTTGTATGTAAACGGATTCGGTGTCAAAAAATGGAAACTTAAGGTCATCGCACAAGCTCACGCAACTAAGGCTAGGATTCCGCCCGTCGTGAGCGGGCCGGATGAGAAAATTCCGCCCGCTCCCGGAACCAATCAGATTGCAGAGTCTTTGTTATGGGGCTCCTGAAAACACTGATGATTTTGTTGGTTTATGAATCACTGTTCACTTCCATTGCAGGATGAGCCTTACAAGGTGAAACTACGCGGTCGCGCATGGCAAAATATTGTGTTCACAAGGGGATGGGACGAACTTATGCCTAGGACTGAGTCACTAAGAGCGGAAGTGGAGGAGGAAGAGGAGGAAGGTCTGGCAACTGACCAAACTTGCTAATTATTTTGTTTACGCTCCTAACCCGCAATTTCTTGCGAAGACTTTGGTCTCATTACCGCACCCTCATTAACTCAAGTTACGTTCATTGTTTTTCAGATCACGGAAAAGCACTGCAGAAAACTGTTTTGTTAACAATGAAAAGCGTTTCAACGCCTGGTGGGTTTCAACCTGCAGAGAGAGCTGTTGAAATCGGCTGTATTAAATCCAGTATACAGATTAAAAAGGTATTGCATTGGAGGTTTATCCATCCCACCGAATCGTGCTAGGCTATTTTGTTTAAAATCTTGCATGGAAATATGGATGTGGAAATCAGAACTTGGATTCGCGTATGCAGGGGTTTCGGAAAGTGTAAATAGGATATTTAAAACTGGCAATCGTCGCATCTACAATTCTTCTGTCCATTGCCTGAAATTCACGTTACGAATCTAAAATTCCGCATGCCGCGATTTGGATGAACTTCGTGCTTACTGTTACAGCAGTTTTACATCCATGGCACTGCTGTTTATTTTTAATTCATATTTATATGTTTTTGGCGTATTTCGTTTCCCGCTAATTTCTCTTTTTGTGTTGATTTGATTTCGAAGAAACTTTGCTTGCTTTTCAGTCCTGTGATTTCTATTTTGAGAATCCAAAAGAAGCAAATGAACACGGCTTCAACTTTGATCCGCTGAAGGTATATTATCTTGAATTTCGTCACTCTTAAATAAGGTACAT
>NC_090888.1:1285448-1302948 GCF_036669925.1 Montipora capricornis | reverse complement strand
TTGTGTATTGTTTTAACGAAAGAAAGACGTTTTGACTACTTCACTTTAAATATAAAATAGTCTAAGACAAAAGGCCTCCAGCGAAGAAGACAGTGTTAATTATAATAATATATGTCGAAGAAAGTCAAAGAGCTTTACTGCCAGGAGGTATTCCCAAAAGTTCTGGGAATTTGTCAGGGCAGGGATCCCCACAAGTGCGTAGGGTTGCAGGAACCGAAACTGAAAAAAGGGCCACCGTAAGTTGACTCAGATCCCATTTCCTTTTATACGAAACTGATGGCCAGATGGATTATTTCCACTGATGAACTCTGAGTGAAAGGAATGATCATGGAGGCTAAACAACGTTCCCGATAATTCTGTTCAATATTTCAAGGAAATATAGCTGCAAATTATTTACCACCCACGATAATAGAACACCATAGACGAAAGAAAGAGCTTCACGTCCAAACGTGCATTTGATGTCTCACTTTTCACTCAAGAGAATATGGGGAGCAGGGACGGATCTAGGGGAGAGGGCGAAGGGGGTGCGCAATTTCCCTCCCCCTCCCCCCCCTTGAGATGACGTGTGGCTTTCTAATACAAGTGGTATTCTGCAAAAAATAAAAAAACCTCACCAGTCAGCTGCGCCATTCCTTAGTGGTGCACCCCCTCCTAAAAAAATCCTGGATCCGCCCCTGGGGAGTTTTATTCTGTGTCCTGGGGGAGGGGGTCAGGGGGACTTAACGCTATTAAGTGACGGGTGGAAGAAAACGACCTTTGGACTAAAACTTCCCGGAGACTGAAAAGTACTTGCACGCGAAAGGAAGTTTAAAGATGCAAATCACTCTTACAATTTAATGTGGAATGGTCTGTGACATTTTTATCTAAACTCGTCGCATGAGTTTTTCGATATCAGAGCAACTTGTCTTCCCTGAGAGTTTTTTTGCACTTTCAGTTGAACGCGTAATGATTTGTTGAATGTTAAATTATTTGATATTTTCCTGAATCGAATAAAACTGTCGCTTGACATTCGATTGCGAGGGCAGGAAATGCCCATATGTTTGCTCACAAGAAATAAATACGGGCCGGATCAAGGAATTTAATTGATTGATAGGGCGACAATTTTTACACCTCTGCACTCAGCATGACTGACATTTCATAATTCTTGTTTTGCTGAAAAAAACATAGCGCGTATTGTAGCTAAAACCATGCAAGAACACAGTGGTGGGTACGATATGTTTTGCCGTAATTTAACGACTGGCCGCCAACGAGAGCGCGGCCATCGAAACAAACGGCGCTAATGTGATTGGTCGCCACTTTACAAGCAGAACTTTTGCGATCACGGCGGACGATCATTTACGCACGAATAGTTTCGTAGAAGGTGCCAGAGCGATGTGTGAAGAGGTGAAGAATAATCCGCAAACAAAGAAAACACAATCGAAGGAGTTTTGTAAGGCAATCACACGTAGCAACAGACAAGTTCTTTGCGGAGTTCATTGTTTTTATAAGTTCAAGACAGCTGTTATGACGTCAATAGTCCGTGTGAGCGAGGCGCGATGAACACTCGGACATGTGAAAGTCACTCCGCCGTGTCGTGTCGTGTCATTCCTTCACGCGCGCGCCGCAGTCTCTGACATTGGATATGAATCGAATCAAAAATCTTCAGGATATTTGATTAGGCTCCAAAACGAAACCAGAGGTTGCGCAATGTTCATCAAATTCTTTTCTTCGGAATCATCAGATTAATTTCAATACACAGCCTCGTGGCGAAGACAGGTCCGAAAGTTAAACTGCCGCCGTTTTGTTCGCCATATTGAGCCAGGTATGTTAGTGCATTGAATTTGGTAAAAAGCGTTGTATGCGTGAGGTATTGCCACGAGCCCTGCCATTTGGAAATTTTAGGTTTGGGCCGATTGCTGGGAATCTCTATGCAGCGAAACGCAACAATTTCAGATTATGGTTTCCCCAGGAGGTAGTTGTGACTTTTAATTTTCATTTAAATATTATTTTGAGAGTCATTTAAAAAGCAGAGATCAGAAATCAATACTTAAGAATTCAAATTTAAAACAAGCCTTACCGGCTGCGATATTGAACATTTTCCTGGAGTCCTCTCATTTTCTGCGTCAGATATTACAATTCGGTCGTTATGTATACCACGTTGAACGTTCGAAGTGCTTGCAAATATCATTTTTGCATTTTAGCGGAACATGCTAGAAACTTACTTAGGCACTGAGCTGCAGTCAAATTTTTTGGCAATAAGTTGCGTCAAACGGTTTAAATCATGAATCAAACTGTATCTGAATTCATTTGAGGAACTTTGATGTCTTCCTTCCGCAGTCATTTCAAATATCACTGCAGGGGGACTGTGTCCCGCCCAAAAAATTGAAAGGTTGCAAACGCGCATCGACTGGCATTTGTCTGGTAATGAAAAGGCAAGCGAATCTCTTCTAGCGAACTGTAGTAAAGTTTGTTTACTAACAATGAAATTTTTTTTTTCTTCGCAACGCAATCGGAAGGTTCATGAATTTTCCATCATTGTTCCAGACAAGAGCATTGATGGGTATTGGTGGTTCCGCTACACTGGAACAGCAGCACTAAAATATTCATAAATCGCTGCTAATGTTGCAGCTCTTAGCAGTACCTGTCTTAAAATAAGCGACCTGTTAGTAATAGCTAATTGTGGATCCTTCCTTTTGAAAACAGCAAACAACAACATTACAAGGTAACATTTCAAACGGTGCTTCCAACAAACGGTTGTTTGTCGGAAGCACTTTCAAGGGGCATTTTAGTTCCTACAATCTCGTAACCAATCTTTTCAAACGGAATGCTAAAAGAAAAATATAACATTCTCGTCACATTTAAGCCACATTCGATTTCATTCTCCAGTAAAGAGAATCTCAACTTTGCTGTTGGTTGCAACGTGGGCATGACTATTGTGTTCAGCATATCTTATTTCGTCTTCTTCCTCTCAGCTATTTATTTCCAGTTATTCAATCGATTTATAGACAGTACTGATTTGCTTTTTGTTTTGTTAAAACCGGATCGAGTATAAAATTTCTTGAAGATATTATCAACGGTGTTTAAATCTTAGATATAAACAATCACGGGAAAGAGCTCGAGTTAATTGACCTCAGTAATTTTCCCTTACAACTGACTATTCCTGATATAGACAACAAGCTTGACTGTCAAAGTCTTTAGTCTCAACATTGCTATATTTATTTTCTTATCGAGAACAAAGGTTTTGGATGCAATTCCCTACATTTAATATTAATGAAATAAAGCGTTTAGACCCTGAACGTTTCTTTTGGGTATGTACATAATTTTATCCATGATATCAGGTAAGTAGTTGCAGTTCTGAGAGGAAGATTCCCTTGATTTCGTTTTCAATCTTGAATCTTTCGCAAAAATCTGACTCTTTGCAAGTACTAAGAATGGAAAATGGCAATCTTTTCATTAAAGGCAAGAATATGTTTTTATCCCCTTTGTCATTAGAGGGTGAAGTTGAATCACTGTCTATGTACAAATGAAATC
Source organism: Montipora capricornis (assembly GCF_036669925.1). NCBI lineage: Eukaryota > Metazoa > Cnidaria > Anthozoa > Scleractinia > Acroporidae > Montipora > Montipora capricornis. The sequence continues at coordinate 1,299,438 of NC_090888.1, read as the reverse complement.
TCCTTATACCCCAAAAACATTTTAAAAAGAACAACGTCACTGCTGATTACCCCTTTATCTAGTTTATTCTATGTTATACATTTTGCTGGTAGAAATTTCTTAAAGACCCACCACCATGGCATCTTTATCAAAAGCGATATCTATTTTAGAGCCGCAATATTTTTATTGCACTTTTACGAGATTTCGTTTGGGAAGTCAGCGGGAAAGAACACACAGAATACCTCTAGAAAACTGGTGACACGGAACAACGGACGAGTTATTGCACAAAACTTGCTTTACATTCACGCAATTACTGTGAGAAATCCCATCATGTCGCGGAAAAACCCTCCTTGCGTCCTCTCTTGTAAACATCTACGGATTTCTTCGCATAAAAGTGTGCTCTCCGGAGCTACATTGTAGTTCGGTACTTTTCAATGGCAACTCAACTGCTATTTTCAAACGACCTCACTTGATGACTGGATACAACTCACCATCGCTTTCATTTTTATTGAAATATTAATAAGAGTTCATATTGTAGAAGCGATTCAAATACTGATTCAAAACTTGGGAACGATTCGTAAAGAACAATAACAGCGCTATGGCAAAGTTCTGCTCAACGTACGAAGGTGGGACAGGTTGGCAGTCTATTGAATTGTGCTGGAAAGAACTGAAACTAGCATCACTATTGAACCTCTTACAGTTAAAACGACAGCTGCACTATTGATTAGCAAGCGGACAAGCGGACGAATCCACGGAGTCCTCAGATACTGTAGCCTGGTTTAGTTTAGCCAAGTTAAACACCAACTCTGCTCTGTCGCTTTTGAGGTCAACCCCCTAGTCCACATCTGGCGATCAATATGTACAGTAATATTTCGAATCGTAGAACAACTTATGCATGTGAAGATAAAACCGTAGTTTAGGATTTCATCTCGTTGTACTGTACCATCGGACTGCAAGCTACGTATTGAACCGTGTGAATGCTCGTTTCGCAAGATGTCACACAGTTTAGCTCAAATACTTGCATTCACGGCGAGAGTTGACACCAGTGATCCTTTTAGGTCTCCAGTGTTCACTTTGAATTGAAGATAATTATGGCTACTGTCTTGATTGTGTCGTGTTTTAAAGAAGAGAGATGACAATGCATGGATATATACAACTGAATGCTGTGAAGGTGTAGCCGGAATGTATCATGAAATTTTGGTGAGAGATCCTTGCAAGTCAGATCGTAAACTTGACCTACAATCAGGTGTGAGAAGGTTAAGAAGAAGCCATTATTGCCTTGAGGAGGTAAAAAATCTCGAAAGTCATCCAGTCATTCAACTACATCGTCGAGCCTACAGGCACGTGCCATATTAAGAAAAGGTAAGTTGCAACGTATTAAGTTTCACAGCCTTTTCGTTGCAGATGGCAAATAGAGTATTATGCCGTCTTGTGCGGACCCCGGCAGATGGTCGAGTTTCGGGAAGTAGTTCATGTCACCGAAGGGCGAGTCAATTAAGTAACTTCTCAACGGCTGGCATAAAAGAACCTTTTTACAAAATATTGATAGTATTCTCACATATACAGAGAATTTGTATATATTACGTTGCATTTAAGTTCGGGGGACTCAAAATTGAACAACATATGACAACAAATTGCAAAGGCACTGACAAAAATTAACCAAATGAAATTATTCATCTGCCATGAATCTCTTATGTTAATTTGTCCTGGAATGAATGAATATATGATGCTAAGCCCATGGTGTGCCATATTAACGAATTGCTTCAATGCTGCAAGCATACCTCAATATGACACGTTCACACGCTTTTTGACAAACCACAAAATGTAAAGTCTCATTACATTTCGCGAAACTTAGTTCTAGTGAAAGTAAGTTTCATTAAGGCAGTTTCTACACTAAGGATTTTGGAAAGAGCCCTTCGTGTTTAAACCTGTGTTGCATTGAGAAGCCAAACAAAACTGAAACTGATCGTTTCCTGAAATTTGAGAGGAAAGCTTGTCTCATAGTCCGGCTTCCAATGTTTGAAAATCACCATGCAAAGTATTACAGTTTCTTCAGTGCTCAATGATCGCTTGAAAACTGAGCAGGAAAAAATGGTTTAAAGGGTGGGAAATTTACCGTCGTCTGATGCCGGAATCATTCTACTTCGGAGCTATGCTGTAAGTCCAAAGTTGGAGAAAGACCAAAAAAAATTGATTCAGTTTCCTGTCCGCTACCTTAAGATCAGCTTTGCTAGCAGCGAAACTAGCACTGAGCCAACTTTTGCGAAAATAAGTATGAGAAAGAGAAAGTTGAGTGTACGAATTTCAACTGTTGCAACTGGACAATCCTGTGTTAATGAATTGGAATCGCGGATTGAAAAGGTTGATCAGATTGAAATGACTGCGTTCTAGTTTCAATGGACCTCTGTTAAAATGAAATGAGAAGATTAAAAATTGGGTGCAATGTTTTGCACCACCTCTTGACATTTGTTACCGAACATTGCCTTGTACTCTTGACAAAATCAGGCAATTTATAAATGTATCAACTTTAAAACAATCTCCAAAAAGGCGAGCTTGTTTGGATGAAGAAGAAGACTGCAAGACTGAAGATCTTCCGTCTTCCGAAGACTAGACAATTGTCTAAGAACAAATTGCCAAAATATATCTGCCTTATTTTTTATTTTAAAATCTAGACCTTCCTTTAATTGTGATCGGAAAACGTTTCCTTTAAAACAAGGTTGATTTATGTACCAAAAACTTGTTATCATTTCAAGTACAAAGCCGCCTTTTGTGAACCGCGCCCACCAGTTTCCGACTTATATGTCCCTGTCGTAAAAAGTATTTCCGGTCACGCAAATTCAAGGTCAATTTTAAAAACGAAGGACATGTGGAATATACCACTTACATACAGACCAAAATCCAGACTGTTGTAAACTCGGCTGGTTTTGAAAATTTTGGTTCATGCGCAAATAACATGAATATTGTGTTGGAAGAGACATAGTTCGCTTTGAGCTGCCCGCTGAATTCAAAATTTGTGGAATCGAACAACAACTTAATAATTAATGTACCAGTAAATAAAAGGAAGACAGGCTGGCGAAATACCGTGAGGTACTAGAAAAAGAGTGGAACCACACCTAAACAAATCGAGGTCGAGTAGAATTCTCTTTCAAGAGCTCTGCATTTTCTATATTTTGATAGAATGATAACATCCAAACACAGAGAACCCTGGAAGTCAGGGAACAAATGTGCTCACTGTGGCGCGTCATAACCATCTCAGACATGTCTGGCCTCCAACACCTTACTGAAATTTCAAATGAGTTGGCAAACATGCCATCACCAGGGACATTTATTTTGGAAAATAAAATCCCTATCAGGATTCAGTCGATTTAAGCCTTCAAAAAGATTTTTAGCTTTCTGTTTGACTCGAATCTAAAGCACTTAAATATTAAAATTCAAAACAGCAGATCGAAGTCTTGACACGTTAAGATAATGAACTGCAATTGTGCTATCAATAGGTCCGCAACGGGTATTTTTAAGGATAAAACTGACGAGATGGATGTCTCAGAAAAAATAAGTACACTTAGTTAGCGGGAAAAAGCACACCTCATAATAAATTTTCAAGGAAAGGCTTTTGTACGATTTCTCTGTAATATGATCCAAAAATTGTTGGAAAAACGAGTCCAGTCAAAATTTTCAATCAAAATTCTATGTTTTAAAAATTAACGGACAGTGCGCATAATTGAAGGCAAAAAGAAGTGATTCGTACAATGCCCATCTTCATCTACCCTAGCGAAAATTAAACACAACCTCAAATCTTTTCACAACAAACCACATTTTCAGTATTCATTTGTTTTTACTCGACGAACTTGATTCGACGAAGGCCGAATCTCAATTTTTGTAAAAATGTCGCACCATTTTTGCTTGACAAGTCACCTGTGACTATTGTGACTAAATGAAAAGGTAAACTTATGTGGTGATGGGCATGTACACTTTTCTTTGTTAAACAAATGATGATTTTACTGGCAAAAACGTCAAGAGTCGAATAATCTGAATTTTGAGATACACAAGAGAAGCATGTTTTACAAGTATGACTTACTTATTTACGAGTTGTCCAGCTCAAGCTGCGAACTTAAATATCATAACCAACGACCACAGCTGTATGGAACAAGAACAACCTGGTATTGCGGGTGAATAAGGATTTTAGTATTGCAAGTTGTCCCTTCTCGTACAACCTCAAAACTTGCTTCGAAGTTTAGTGTTATTTTCTTTTGGTTTGGGTGAGAATATTTAAAAGTTTGCCGGTGAATGAGTCTGCCCAACACGATTGCACGACATTTCAAGAGACGCAGGACACCACCTACCCTTTAACTAACCATTCGAATTCTTTGTTTGAAGCACCAGTTGCTTGTCTAGCCCAGCATTAACCGTCCGAATATTATTAAGAGCTAATAATTATAGCGGCCAAATCGCAGCTGGGGCCCCGTTTAAAGAGCAGGCACAGCAGTGATGAAGTTCCTGTTCATCCTGCAAAATGTGTGACGTGTCGAGCTTGTTGTTTTAGACTGTTTTAGTTCGTGTATGAGGAATAATTTACAGTAATTCACTTCTCGTGGAAAAGATAGTTATTTATTCGAAGTCGAGAATCTTTTACTGGAAGTAAAGCAAAGTATTGTTGTTAAACTAATCCTTAATACAACAGCTCCTAAACAATTAGAGTGAGCTATGTGACAGGTGAATGTGCAGTTTGGAGTCACAGCTGGAAGACTTGGAATACCACACTGCTCATTTGTGGCACTTCAGGGCTTTTATTGCAAAATCAAAACAACACACGTTTGCCGAAGATGTGCCGCGACCTGATAATCTTCAATTCAGTGTTGTGTCGCGCAACTGGTTTGAAATGTTAAGGTACATGATAAAATCGCTGTCTCTTTTTTCTTCCATTGGTCACTTCTTCTCATTCAAGTAACTTATTTTCTAGGGATTTAATGCCGTATAAAAACCAGTTCGGGTGCATGGTTTACACTGTCGCTCACTTATTTAAAATCACACAATTGACGTTTATATTTGCTGGAATTATACTGCAAGCAGCCGTCGCCTCTACAAGTGCAAGCGCTAAGAGATTTATGTACAACTAAGGACAAAATAAATGGCTCAGTGAATATCGTTCTGAAAGACAAGGATTTCATAAAATGTAACCTACCTCCGAATGTTAGCAAATTGCTGGCTGGATTTAAAAGGTTTGATTCTGGGAAAAAGACGAAGGATCTTTTGAGTCTTTTGACAAAACTGACAAGTCAAAGGTCGCCGATTGTGGCCTCCTCGCCGTTTACACGGCAGACAAAATGGCCAAGGCTTCCGTCGCGCAAGTAGTTGGTGTCATCGCCTATTTGTAAGGTTTGAATGAGCATGTCGAAGATTATAAGATTTCAGTTTCTTGGTCGTCGAGTTCCATGGAATGTTCTTTCCCAATAGTGTAACTGCAAAACTTGTTAGTTTGTGCGTTACACTGGTTTCATACTATGTGCCTAGTTGAAATCCATCTTCGGTTGTTAATATTTCCATGATTAAAACACTTAAATGATCCATTTTGCGGCTGTTTTAACACTTTTTAGACAGTTGCACCCAATACTAAATGGAAGCAGGAGCCAATATGCATCCCAACTACAGTACATGCATGTATCTAATACGGCATTCGAAATAACTGCAGCTGATGAGACTTCCAAAAATGTACGACGCAGGGTAGCCAAGCTATCGGAGCTATAGCTTTGTTCGGACTCGTTCTAAGTTCAGAGCATTTTGATACTGTTTATGCGGAACTTACAATTCATTTATTTGTATGCAGGTTAATTTTTTAATTTCTCTGCGGACTTTAATTGCCACTGGTAGTCTCACACCTATTGTAACAGAAACTCTAGCGTCGAGCCAAAATCCGGTCAAACAGGAATTAATCCACAAAGGGAAGCAGTATATTCTTGGCGACCTTGGCGTCGCACATAAACTTTTATATCGTTAGGTTTGATATCGTTTGAACAGGAAGCGAATGGAACTAGCAATTCATTGCGTCGATCAATATTTATGCCCTGTCGCGTGTTCATAGCGATGTTAACCCTTGTTCGTCATTTTATTCCAGTAAATAACATTCAAGCAAGAATTCGCTCTATTCATTGAAAACAACTAGGTACTAATAAACTTATTCATTCCGCCTCATTTCTGGTTGGGTGTTATCGGCTTTAATTTCTGACGGTTTATTTTCGTCCACTTACGAGGTTGCGAAATCGCTCGGAAACCACTGTTCAAATTCTAGTCAAAAACGTTTCCGAAATGTTGCAATCTCTTTTTCGATCGTTCTTGCAGTCGCCGTTTTTTGTCACCAATGGGAAATTTATTATTTAAAAAATGGAGTCAACTTTATCATATCTCCAGTTTAGTTCAGTTTAGTCTTGAGCATTTGCGTGGGAAGCAATGACGTCATCTCCCTCGGAGCACAATGGTTTGATTATAAATTTTTCGATCGTACGTGTACATGAATTATTCACGTGTCTGATAACACACAACACGAACCCCACTGTTGGCGAAGATCATAATTTTCTTCATCTACAGACGGAAAAATTGACTTAAGCATTTCAAAAAGAAAAAACTTTCTGTTTTGCATCGACCGTATAGCTTTCACATCCAGTCGGCTGAGCATTGACGTAATTAATTTAATACTTATACAGATGAAAATGAGAGGAAGTTAAAAAGTTAAAATTTTAGTTTAAAAAGCATAAGGTTGCAAATCTACCCTTTCTTTGTGTTTTATTATTTACACGCCCCAACGAGCAAATGAAAGACGAATTTTAATTTTTGTTTTCCTAAATTTGCTCGCAGACATAAATTTAGTGTTCAAATGCCGTAATCGTAGACTTGATGTTTATTTCTATGCTCGCTACTTATTGGTCGATTTAATGATTAGCGTTCCACTCCGACAGGTCGCTAACCAATCAGACTTGTGGGATGTCAGCAGGGTAAGACGTCAAATAAAAAGCGCCAAGGTTGTCGCCGACAGACGGCAGTTTGCTGGTCGCCGGTGTCGCCTCGCGATAACACACAAACGCCGCGCATCTTCGTCACAAATGGTAAATTTCGAGGAAATTGCTGCCACTGGCTTCACAGTTCTTTGCCTGGATCTGTTACTTGTTTGTGCGCGAGAATGTGAATATGTCTGTGAATGAGCAGTTGGAACAGGCTGCTTCAAGGGACACAAGCGCCGGTTTATTGCATGCTAATGAACTTACGACACTCAACCAGAACCTTGGCTCCGGATACAAACGTGACGGCCCTCACGAACTTAATTCCAACGGCGGCTCTTCTGTGCCAATGCCTGCGTTGAGTCAGAATTCCACTTCTGTGGTCGCCACAGGATCGCCTCGCACCGCTTTCACACACTCAGATCAGTCCAACTTCAATGTAAAAACTGAACCAAGCGATTTCGCTCAAAAAATTATCAGCGAACCACTTCCCTTTGATGTAAGCAACGAACGGGCGCCAGCGGATGGCATAACGGAAGAACCCTTGGAAATACAATGCGGCGAGAACGCAGCACTTCTTTACGTATCCAAGTTATGCCAAGGGAGCAAAGGGCCTTGTATTTTATTTCAAGGAGAGTGGCTGACTCCAAATGAACTACAGTATATCAGTGGACGAGAAACGGCCAAAGACTGGAAAAGAAGCATCCGCTATAAAGGAAAATCTCTAAAAAGTTTGATTGCACGCGGACTTATCAAAGTTCATCCTCCAATTTGTGATTGCCTCGGATGCAGAATTTCATCACCAGTGGTAAGCAATTAGTGTTTAATTATATATCTCAATAAATGCCTGATCGTAAAATATTTTATTTTAAAATTTCAGTTCTCCGCGAACATGCCTTATCTAAATTTAAAATTATGCCCTGCGAGAAATGTAAATCATCCAATCTTTCTTAGCTATTGAAGAATAAATGACCTGAAATATTGCATAGTTCTTTTGAATTTTTTTTTTTTTTGTCGCCTGATCTTTTGTTCTTTTCAGCGTGGTGGAGTTCTACTGTATCTGGTTGTATCGTGGCTTCAATATCGGTCCGCAAAATGCTCTTTTAAAAAGTCAGCTATTATCCCTCTTCAAGTTGTCTGATTATGTCATAACGGCCGTTGTTGTCAAAACAATTAAACTACGCTAAAAAATTCAACTGCATTTTGCTCGGACGAGAAGTTATGCGATTTTTTTCCCACAGTTTAAAAAATTCGCGAACATTTTCTCGATAATAAATGACACTGTTGAATATTGACAAATTCTGAGAGAACGTACAGATCGTCTGGTATTTATTTGCCATCACCTTTAAGGTGACGGCATAAGGCGGGGATAATATTAACAGTTTAGAGAAACAATGACTCTTGAAAGGGACGCACGAATTCTCTGTCTTATCAAATCCCAGGTACACAGCTGAAGTTATCCTTGCGGTTGATTTTAGCTTACAGAAGTATTTTTTTTCGGCTTAGGGGTAAAGGTGTTTTGTCTGCAACACTGTTGGTTTAGGTCTCTCTTTTGTTCAACGGTGTTTCACCTTTGTTATCAAGGTACGCAAGTTTCTGGTGCTGGAAAATGAAAAGATCGCTGTGTTTTCTTTATCTACTAGACCATAAATATGTGCGCGACTCGGAAGCTACTTTGGATGAAGACGCAGAAATGCACAGCGTGCGCGTAGCGAAAAGACTTTGCACTTCGAGAACACCTTGACAAGCCGCGCACAATGCGCTTTGTTTGGACGAATCCAATCATTTCCGGACAAAAATAGCGCGCGCAAACCGGGAAACGAGTCAACTTAAGGCAACCGCGTCCAAATTATCTCAGCACACTACCATTTAACATCGATAAATTTATGGCTCATACCTACAATGGATTTTACTTTTGAAAATGTGGGTTTTTCCTAATTTTTTTCTCTTGGAGTGCTGCTGTATTTATTTAGCATCGCTGACAATGCGAAATATCCGACAGCTACCTCCGTATCGCTCACGTGCTAAATACCTAGGAGATGCCCAATGAACAAAAAGACAGGAAATCAAAGGGCAATAAGAGGAGCTGAATTAGCGTTAATTAATGAAGCTTGCGTACTGAGGTCAAAAGTCACGATAAAACATGGCTTTGCTCAAGTACCTTCTATATGTTTTAGACACCGGGCAAATTTTATCACGTACGCAGCATTGTCAAGCGTGTTCTTGGCACAGACAGGGCGGGAAATCATCAACACAAAGTTAGTGAACATTTTATCAAGCTAAAGCGCTGTTAATATCCTTTCTTTACACTTTGAAGAAAATCCTGTTTTAGGCGGCGACACATTTCTCCTCGCATTGCGAAAGGTGTAAACGGAAATTAATGGCGTTGGATAATTACCCGGGACCTTGGCCCGTATCAATCAATTATTCCGCTTCGTACTTCGTGTAATATTAGTCCTGGGTGTTATCTTTTGTTTGAGCAGGGAGTTTTGTAAACATTGCGCTTTCATCAAGCGGGAAACGGTTACCTCTGTGACGTTTTCCCATACGTTTATTTCGATAACGATTAACGGCTGTTCGTTTCGAATATTGCAATGTATCACAAATGAAGCGATCAATTAATTTCAAAAGCGGCATGGAGGATACGGAATATTGAAGTTACCAGGAGCTCAGTGTCGCATTCTGTGAGCTAAAAACTGATCAATTCCTTGAAATATCGTTAAACTTTTTCAAGTGTCATAGCACTTCATAGAAATCGTGCACAAAAGCCATATTTTTTTTAAAAATTGCAAATTTCTAGCGTTTTCGACACAGGGATTTAGACACCAAGTTCGTGCTTTGAGTGAATTTATTTAGGACAGAAACAAATTTTGAATGCAAAATAAAATCAGTTAGAGTATTGGAAAAAAGAAACTCGAACTAGTTTGCAGTTTTTAAAGACATCTTTTCTCTTCATTCTGTTTAAGAATGGGCCAGAACAAATTATGTTTACCTTGAAATGATGTTACACAAATATACATTTTAAAGACATGAAGACGACCTAGCAACGCAGGACTTTCTCTTTTACAAAGTGTTCTTTTATGGTTCCGTCATCCGTGAACATCGACTGGGAATTTTATTATTTTGAAATCAATATAATCGCGAAACAGTTCTTTTATATGTGTATCTTGAAACAGAACCGTGGGAGGTTAGCCAGCAAATGCAGTGTATCGTCACCTCCTTCCCCAAATAGAAAGAGAAAGGATTCTGTTAAAGGTATCTGGAGACAAGATGGTTATGCCACAGAGGCCGGATTGGCTCTTGCCGCTGAGGCAAGGCAAAGATCATCGTCAGAAGCTAGCAATTGTATGGGTGGCAGTGGTTTGCGAAACGGCGTAGAGCCAAGAGCATCGCCTGCTGTGGATTCCAATTCGTCTACTGCGTCCGAGTGTTCCGAACCAACCGACGATTGCCCATTTTCTCCCGGTACAGAAGCCAAGCGAGCGCGAAGTTTATCTCCGGTTAGCTCTGCAAAACTTGTGGACATGAAAAGACGAGCAAGTAAGTCAGTTTTATTGCATAATCGTCGGTGTTGACGTTCATCTTTCATAAAACGAGATTTAGCTCTTATTTATGAAAACACAACAATATTTCATTTTTTTCTGGAAATGTTGTTAGGCCCACGTTTTTGTGCTGATCAAATTATTTTTTATATCGAGCGCAAAACGTCTTTTTTTCACTTTTTTGCAATTTATTTTAACGATTATGAAGTGGGGTCTATTTACCAAGTTTCAGGTTTGGATGTTATAAAGAGTAATGGTCTAGATTGGGAGATGCGTTAATTTTGCGGGTATAAATGGCATCCTTTTTCGATTCCCTAGTTACTTGAGCTTTTTTCATGACCTGTGAAAAGATATCTTGTCAATAGCAAATCTTTTTGAGATTTTTGTGTTTACAATACGGTCAGAACCTTCTGATGAATTTTAAACCCAACTTAGCTGTCTCTTTAGAAATCTATTTCATATCTTTTTGATTGGGGACAACATTAAGAGCAAAGCTGAGAGATCTTTCCAACTTGCCTAATACTTCGTGGTGTCTTCCTTGAAGCTAAATTTATTTGGATACAAAGTAATCTGGTAGTATTTTGTGAGGTATTCAAAAACTAGTGCAAGATGTTTGCTTATTCACTCTTGAAGCCATGTGAAGGATCCTGTGATAAATTTTCAGTCATCCCGTAACTCTTGGTCAAATGTAACTTTTCATCCGAAAAACAGCGGAACGTATGGAGAATATATCAGACTTACCTCATGGAACTGCGGACTATAATCTTTGCGAAAGGTCTTCGCATTTAAGGAAGCAACCACAAAGCAGTCGCAAACGGGCCTCGAAGCTATGATATTATTTCGGTCAGAAAATAAGCTACCGTTTATTCGAAGTTCCATCGGTTATCATCTTGGAATGTACAACGAACACATGGCTTGATCATGAGCTAAAATGGTCAAGCAGTGTCAATCGCACGGACATCGGGGGCCGAATCCCGTTAATTAAAGCCTGGGTATTTTCATATTTCCAGGCTGTTTTGCAAGTGCTAAATTCCTAGCTGCAACGTTTTTGGGCCTAAAAAATAATTTGAGCTCTCCCAATCCTTCAAGTATATGACAATTTTAAGAGCAAAATCCTAACAACTGATTCTAAACTGAATGAGATAAAGAGATGCGAGTCCTTGCGTCATCCTATCATTACTTCAATTCGAACTAAATTTAAATACATGTAGCAGAGGGAAGTAAGATCTGCCCTACTTTTTGCGCTTTTAAGCTAATATATCCTCATTGTTTTTTTTTTTTAAACATGTATTACGTAACGAAAAGCCAAGTTTTACTCCGCCTTTGGTAAATTTGTGGTTTTAAGTATACCTTTACTTTGGATACAAGACTAATAGCATTTAATTGGAAGTTACCGAATATTTTATGCAAATAAACTAACAGCTCGTAAATGTCATCTTACTCGCGGCGTCGGTCTTGCATGTTGCATGTTGTTACAACCTGTTTTTTTGTTTATCGTGTTTGCAATACGAGATGAAGGAAATTTCAGTTTTACTGTTTCACGGTTTCAAACTTTCCAAAGTCCACTGTAAGAATATGATCTCATCGTGATATTACAATGTTTTAAAAAGACGGAGAACTTTAATTATCGAAAGTGTATACCATATCTTCAGTTAAATACCTCACCTCTAACTGTGATCGCATATATTTAAGAATTGTACACGATACTCTGATGTTAAACAATTTTCAATTTCCCCTGATCTTTGTCGCCATCCTTCAAATCTGGTAATATGCAGGTTCGAAGGACAAAGATTATTCATATTAACGTGAAATCATTTGTATTAACCTGAGGCGACGTCAATCAAAACTGCGAGCTTCGCCTTGTAATTTAAGTACGAACCCAGTAAAAGACATTTCCTTACTGTCCCTTTTTTTTAGTGGCTGATAGCTTAAGGCCAGGACAGTCGACAACTACTTAACGCGGTAGTTTGTGAAAGAATGCTTGAAAACCTGTATGTTTACTTTTTCCATTGTGTCTTACATATGCCTTCGCATGCAGCGCAAAACAGTGCCCCACCCCTCCCCCACATTAGTTTTTAATTTGGCTTGCTGCTGCGTGAGAAAATGTCTGACGTCATTGCACGATACAAAAGCGATGTTTCTGGGCCGCTGTGTCTAATTTGCAACAAAACATGGTCATTTATTTCGTGCGCTTTTAAGATTAGTTCTCGCTGTTGGTTGTCAGCGTTAAAACCCTTTTCCGGATCTACTTACACCTCGGAAGTACCTTTTGCACGCCACTGCGTGTGAAATTTTAAAATTAGAACGATATAGCGTACAAATATACTTGATTAGTAGCTGCTGCCCGGTCGAGTCCACTTTTGTTTTTTCGCCAATGACAGATGAACTGTCTGTATTGTACATACAAAACTCTAATTGAGAACTCGCTGTGTGATAAATATTGAGAAATTTAAGCAAACTCGAGGAGAATCAATATTTAGCTGTTCAGGTGATTCAGCCCGCGGGGCCAAAATGGGGATTCGACAGCTGCTTTGGTTGCAGACCAGTTCCCACCGTTTTACGGAAAGCTGTCGCATCCCGTCGAGATAACTGACTGAGGCTAAAAAGAAAATTTTAAAAAAAATGCTCTCGGATCCTTCCACCGGAGTGCGCCCTTGTTGCTCGAAGTGCAAGGAACAGATTAAACTTTTCTGCCCTGTTTGACTTAACAGAAATAAAACACAAAATGCTTGTTGATCGGCCTGTAATTGATACCTTGCGCAGGAAGAAGCCTCTCGCGTTGACGTTTCGTTTTCCGTTTCTGGTAGTTTCCAAGAACACGTACGCACAATTCACCGTTCTTGGGGAATCGAGCGTTTCTGAATATGATGAAAAGTTTTTGAAACCGCAGCAGACTAAAATAACATATATTTGGTGAGACTAAATTACTTAAAGAGTACGAGGAAACAGGTCGTTCTCGTGAAAAAAAGAATATTGAAAACAAGACTAAAAATAAGGCCTTGCATGCAAATTGTAAAGATTTCCTTAATTTTTTTTAATTATTGTTCATAATGAAAGATAGTTCTAAAAATAAATTTCTCTTTCGTACAGTCAAAAGATTAATCAAGACCGAAAAAAGCTCCGTTCGAAATTTTACTTTTCTGAGCGGTTAGGTAATGATGGCAATATTTTCCCACTTGTTCCTCTAGCTAATAATAGTAGACTTTACCACACAGTCCGCAGGAAATAAGCTAACGGTTCAATAGTGTTCAGCACCTTCCCTTTGCTCACATTAGGCTTTGGGATTACAGTATTTCGTTTTCTTGGCTCACATACATCTGCAAACGCTTGGTTAAAACAAAACAAAGCAGCATGAAAAAGGGTCAAGTTCGGTTAAAGTGCTGCTTTGCTAATTCTTACCTTGCCTGGTTATTATAGTAACATATTAACGCAGATGAGACAATAATTCTTCAAGTTGTTGTTTTTGTCACGAGGTAGAAGTGT
>NC_090888.1:1265448-1275448 GCF_036669925.1 Montipora capricornis | reverse complement strand
ATCAAGCTTTCAGTGTCCAAAATGAACCGACCATAATTCTTCACTTGGAAGAAATTGACAATAAAGAATAGTCCTTCAACTGAGGGAGAGACTTGGTTGGATTCACAGTCCCAGATTCTAGGACTTCATATATGAGTCGTCAATGGTACTAAACATGGCGGCGCTCAGAAGCATTACATTTGAAAAGTCTCTATATGAAGCTTAGAGAATGTGTCCCTTCGTGTCGAAAAGAAAGAAGCAATAAGTAAAATTGTAGTTTTAAACAAAGACATTCTTATTATTTTACCGACCGGCCGCGCCACATTGGCCTATTTTACTTTCGGTTCAAGATTTTACAGTTCGCAAGCTAAGCAATGAAAAAAAAAAATGTTTTCTTTGTCTCCAGAGCCCTTCGTTTTCTCGTGCGAAGGCCCGCCGACTAAAAGAAACGATGGGATCTGGAACGAGAATGAGCAGCCTCCTATTCGTGTTTGTTCCAGTGCCACCACAAGGAAACTAGAAAGCTCTCCTGTGGTCCTTTTGTGAGTACGAGGGTAGAAAAATCAGTGAATGAAAAGTTATTCATGTGAATTGCGGAATGATGTTACCATGAAACGATTCGCTTTACCTTTTTACTATTCTGTAAGATCTGATTGGCCTCTCTCAGCGTGCATCCTGATTTAGCAACAATGAGTTGTTCCCGCGGTGTCATGAACTTGTCCAGCGGTAAAGAATACTCATCGTGACCAAGAAAATCGATGTCACGTGATGTGACGATTCCCACTAAGACACCGCCGAGACATCCGTTATCTGTAAAAGGAAAAAAAAATAGAACTAAACTCTAACGATACGATAGACGGATTCAGATCCGTTGCCTCGACGGAGAAATCGCAACATGGGCAAGGAAATTCAGGGCGCTGAGCCTCGGTTTTTGTATGACTAACATATTCGGATTCTCCGGACCCTTTTCTAATAGAATCAGTAGATTAGTCGCCAACATTCAGCACTTTCAGGATAATAATGGCTGTACATGAAGGAAACTAATGAAAACGTTGTCAAGACGGAGTTACCCAGGGCCCGGTTGTTTGAAAGCCGATTAACTTAATCCAGGAGTAGCGTAAACTTTTGTTCATGTTTTCAACTTTTTGTGGAAAGTTTCTTTTGCTTATTTTTGTTTGTCAAGATTGACTTCTTCTTATGTAAAGTTTGCCCGAATATCAGCGTTGAAAAGCATTTGAGAGTAGAGAAATAACCTCCTTGGTTAATTTTTAATCTGGGATTAGAGTTAATCGGCTATTGCCAACCGGGCCCAGGTCCCAAAGGTTTTTCTTGAGCCGCGAGAGAGCGGCGAAGACGAGTCGCGAGGAGGCGAGAAAGAGTAAAACCTCTGGTTACCTTGGACTTGAATCTCACTTTCATGCAGACGCCATGAAAGTGAGACTCAAATCCAAGGTAACCGGAGGTTTTCTTCTTTCTCGCCGCTTCGCGACTAGTCTTCGCCCCTCCATGCTCTCGCGGCTCAAGAAAAACCTCTGGGACAATGGTAAGACGGAGTACGTCAAAAAAAGAAACTACTAAATACTCGATCGGTTGGTGAAAAACCAATGCCTTTGCATGTTCTCCACGTGCGTTCATTTCTTTCTCGTCCGCGCCTAAAAAACGACGGGAAATGACCAGATTTAGGGTTGGTTCTCAATAACGACACAAGCACGAGCTTGCTAAACCTATGCAAACTCATGAGCGTCTGGATACTTTGTACCTTTAAAAGCTCATCAAGGGTACCCTCTATCTCCCATACTTGGCCTAGGAGAGTAGATTTATTTACGCAACGCCTCCCTTGGAATCTCCCTTGGGAGATTCAGCACACCCACTGTTGTGAAAGCCAATCAAAATAGAACTATCTGAGCGTCAAGGAAATTGCGATACTCTTCGCGGCAAAAACCTGTTCCTAAAAATAAATTTACTCGGGAACTGGATTAATTGACTCAAGCACAGCACAGCACAGCACAGGTGGACAGCGAACTACTCAAGACCTAAAGACGAGACATCATAAAGGCAAGGGAGGGACACAATGAAGCCATCCTAGAGCAACTTCGTGCGAAGATGAGCCCTGAAAAACTGAGAGCCAATGACCTAGCCATGCTGAAAGGCGCCTCTAGTTGGTTAACTACACGACCAATGAAGTCAGAAAACTACAACCTAAACATGAGGGAATTCTACGATTCACTAAGTTTGAGGTACCGTTGGACACCGAAGTACCTCCCGTCTGTATGTCCATGTGGCAAGAGATTCGATGTCGATCATGCGATGTCGTGTATGAAAGGTGGGTTTGTCCATAGGAGGCATGACGAAGTGCGAGATTTGTTCGCATCGCTGCTCCAGGATGTATGCCATGATGTCGAAGTCGAACCACATCTGCAGACCCTAACCGGAGAAATTCTAACTAACAGTACCAACTCATCAGATGAAGTCCGCCTGGATGTTAGTGCGCGAGGGTTTTGGCAAAAGGGGCAACGTGCATTTTTTTTTATGTAAGGGTTTTTAACCCATTTGCAAAGAGCCACCTAAACCAAAGACTTGAAACCGCATTCACTTCCAACGAGAATGAGAAAAAGAGGCAATACAATCAGCGCATCATTGAGGTTGAGCACGGCTCCTTCAGCCCCCTCGTGTTTACACCCTATGGCGGAAGTGGAAGGGAAGCTGAGCGCTTCTTAGCTGAGCTCGCGCACAAAGTCTCTGAGAACAAACACATGAGCTACAGCACTGTGATTGGCTGGCTCAGAGCCAAACTCTCCTTCAACCTGCTAAGATCAGCTGTGCTATGCATAAGAGGTTTAAGAGCACCCAGGAAGGAGTTTAATGTTGACGTTACCGAGGCAATAATCTCTGAAGCAACTGGAAAGATCAGATAATTAACTGTATAGTATTACATATATATTTTCTTAATTTTAGCTGTACATAGATCGTTAAATTTTTGAAATCCTTTTTAGGTGAAGTTTTAAGAAAGTTTCCATTTATTAATTGACTCAATGAATTAGTGGAGATAGAGGCTTTTCTTGTACCTTTTGAAGTCAAGAAAAAAGACGCTAATTAAGTCTGCGTAGATTGCTTGCCCTTGTGCTTGCGTGACGTTACGCTAGCTTTTGAAGCAAATCGAGTGCACTACGATTAATTTCTTCCTTCGCTCAATTTCGCGCAAGCTTTATTTTTAATGCAAAACAAGTCGGAACAGTTTATCCTACTTACAGTTTATCTTACTAATCAGTATGAGTGTCGGATTGTGTCCTACCTTTTTCAACACAGGGACTTTAAGAAACCACTACGGCTACGGTGACGAAAACATCACCTCAAAATATGAGTTTAAGCTTATTCCAGCTTGTTTATATTGTACAATATGGGCGAAGTGTCCTAAAACTGGAATGATACGGACGGTCAAGTAAAGAGTGAGACTGAAAGATTCACTGTAGTCGTCAAAACCTTAAATTTGGTCATTTCACGTAGTAGTTTGGCGAGTACGGGAGAGAGATGTTCAAAAATGCGTGCCGCGTGATCATTTTGGTTCTTTCAACCTTTCTTTCTGCATTTTGGCGTTGTCGTTTCTTAAACTGCCTGTTAACAAGGACCAACTAACTGCAGCGATCGCTAAATCAAGGCCACTTAAGCTACGTTCGGAATATAGAGTCCAACTATTCTCACAGGTGCATCTGGATCCTTACCGGTCAATGGTATGCCAGAAAAACCGTACTTTTTCTTAATTTCCATGACGTCACGGACAGTGTTAGCAGGGCTAAGCACCATGGGTTCGCTGATAAACCCTTGTTTAAACTTCTTTACTTTGCGAACTTCATTGGCTTGAAATTCTACGCTGCAATTGTGGTGTATTATTCCTGGAAAAGAAAGCATTCAACAGCAAAGACAGTTTTAACATAAATAGGTCATCAGCTACAAATGGCCACATGACTGATAGTTGCTAAACTTGAAGCTGAAATTAAATGAATTTCAGGAATGGAAATTGTTTTACAAAGTACAAATGCAAATTCATGGACAGATACCAATGAATGTCCAGATTTTATGATCATTTAGAAATTTCAGGATGCTGTACTCTTAGTCAGAAGTAGGTTTCTTTTGTCCTAACTTAGGTCCAGAATCGTTTGTAATTTGATGCATATACAATTTTTATATCCGACAAACCTTTTCCGAAATTGGTCAAATTCACGTACTTGTTGAGGTGAAATTGGAAATGGGACATTTTTTAAAAAGAAAACGAAAGAAAGGGAGTATTTTTACAGAAGATCGGTAACCTAGAATTACCAGGATTGGTATGAAAATCTGGAAAAGCATGACTGGAGGGTTAAATCATCACTTTCCCTCAAAAATCCATATACAATCAGCTGCAACAAATTCTGTTTAAATTCATGACACAGGCTACCACAAAACCCTGTGGTTTCTCGAGGACCCGTAACAACTGAACTCATTTTCAGTTATTTATTTTTGCGTTCATTTTGTTCTGTGGTGATTACATTTACATAAATTTACAATAATATTGGTATATGGCATCATAATATTAAGACCACCATGCTCATACTTCGACAAATATTTGTTGAAATTGTTGTATCAATGAGAAAGACACCCCAGATTGAGTTGCTGAAAATGGTTTATCCTTTGCTTGTGTGTGGTCATGGTGACATCAAGTGAAAACCAATGGTTGCTGTCTTTTGAATTGTTGCAAATTATGTATCCTTTGTTTTCACATTATGTCACCTTGCCCATGTTGTTGTCCTGAATGGACCTCTTTAGCTTGTACATTTTGTTTTCCCATTTCAGACCACGTGATGTTACTCTAGGGAACAGTTTCTTTCAAATGCCGTCTTATGCACGTGCATATGTATGCATAACTTATGAAAAAACAAAAGAACTTTTCCTTGGGAACATCACGTGGTCTGAAATGGGAAAACAAAACGTACAAGCTAAAGAGGTCCATTAAGGCCTATTCTTATACATTACAAAAACAAGACAGCCAATTTAATCCTAGAAATAAAAAGTAATAATTGCACATGAACCAAAATATTTCACATGCTATACAATCAGTGGCGACCATGTATCAGAGTCAATCAGTAGCAAATAAAAGTGCACCTAAACTCCAATATTTTTTGTCTACAATATTGGTCTCCCCACCAAAAGCAAACATGTTGTTCCATTTTTACCTCAAAATTTCACTTTTTATGTGCTGGGCATGACACACAAATTTATCAAAACTTGCAGCAATTTGGCCCCAGGGCCATGATGTGAGAGGCAAGGTTTTACTCTCAATTTTACGCCGCAAACTGCTTTGCCATACAAAATTTCTTTGAAAAGAGGTATGCAAAGCAGTTTGTGATGTAGGGGATGCCTCTCACATCAACGTCGTAGGTCCAAATTACTGCCAGTTCTGACGCGTTTACGTAGCTTGCATGGCACAGGAAAAGCAAAATTCTGGGTAACAAATTATGGTGACACATGTTTGCTTTGGATGGGGGATGTTAGGAACAAAAAATATTTAACAATAATTATCATTGGGCGAGGTTGAGCAAATATTGTGATTTGTCAGTGGCAAGCAGATCAATTACTTGCCGAAGCCGAATAATTTATCAGCGAGACACTGACAAATCATGATGTTTTGCAATAACCAAGTTCAATAATTGTTTTATCATTCGATGACTGATCATGAGCTTGTTTTTCACAATTCCCAACAATTAAATCACTTTCTGAAAGCTCAGGAAAGCAAACTGCCATTTTCACACAAGAGCGTGGTTTCACTTGGCAATTAAGCATGAGCGGAATATTATTTGTAGCAAAACACTTAGCTGTAGGCAGTTATTTGCAGTTCAAGTGGTGGGCTCTTGGCCAAGGAAAAGGAAGGAAAAAATACATGGAATAATAAAAAACTCCAGGCCTGAATGGGGTTCGAACTCATGACAGAGCAATTATTGCGCTGCACTGTACTTTCTACTGACTGAGCTATCAAGCCAAATAAGAGATGGTCACCTGTGAGTCCAGGTTTCTGTAGAAGGTAAACTTTTAAAAAGACCACCACACTTTGAATTTAAGGATCATGTTTCGATGTTTCAAAACCTCATCATCAGCCACAGTGATACTAATTATGGCTGATGATCGAAACATGTTCCTTAAATTCAAAAGTGTGGTTGTATTCTTAAAAACAAATGGTAAACACTTTTCAACTGTTTCTGACCGTGAAGATTTCCTTTGGGGCCCATACCATAATGTTCAAGGCATTCCATTTCGAAACAAGACAGAGAGCCTGGATTCGAGGTTACGCCAAATGCTTCAGCATCAGGTGAACTGACCCGCAATTTTCCCATAGATGACGCAACCTTTGACACATTTGAAAACAACATACGATCTACTTTTAGCTGGGGCCTGAAGGTATTTCCACGACATGACTGCGGCTACGACGAGTATAACAACTACGGAACCCTGTGACATGGAAAATTCATACGGTTTCGCCGGAAGAACCTCTGTTTTCCAATTTACATGTAATTCTGTTATGTTCAAACCCTAGTATTTGTTTTTGAGCATCGACGCACAAGTGAAGGACTTAAACAGATAAAAAATGTTTGAATCAAGAAAAAGGCATAGTTACCTATTCCCCCATGAAGCGCCATAGCAATGGCCATCTCGGATTCTGTCACGGTATCCATTGGTGAACTTACAAGAGGGGTGTTAAGGGAAATTTTTCGAGTTAGAGCAGAGCTCAGATCTACAGAATCCGCCGTAAAGTCAATATATCCTGGTAGAATAAGAAAATCGTCGTAAGTTAAACCCGCACCTTTTCCAAACAACTGATTCGCACTTAAACCATCCTCAGGGACATAGCTTGTGTGACCACTAATTAGGTATTCCGCCATGATAATTTTGAAGACTGTACCGGTTGGCGAGCAGTGTTGGGATCTGTTGCTTGCAAGATAATTTTCGACGCTAAAATTATTGGCAGTGATCGCAACAGTGGTGATGATCGACGCTTTAAAAGTTTCTTCGTGAAGCTATGAATGTTTGAGAAGTTCTTGCCAACAGTTTCTCCTCCTCCTCGTGCCGGTGACTTCGCACGATTACTGAATTCTTTCTGCACTCCTATTGAGCGAGATTTTAGACTGGAAAATGAATTCAGTCAATGCCTAAGTACGCTTGAAAACTTGCTGGAACTTGTGAAGGTGCTTTTTGTTTAGGCATGCGGCGAGTTTTGAGAAAACTTGAGCGTCTCCGGACGACACGTCGCAATGGCGCGTAAGTTTTAATAACATGCAAATACTGTATCGCTAAAAATTTGCATACTACGGAACTGGATGCTGTTTTGCAGCTAGAAAAGAAGAGGAAGAAATCCTTTTTTGGTATAATGAAGTCGTCTGGAATCGTGTTGATGATTAAAAGGTGTAATATTTAATGAACCAAAAAGCAAAAGAAGGACACTAACTATAAACAGGGAATTGCTTCTCGAAAAATGAGAGAGGGAAATAAATCATTGTACTTCTTGTCTTCACGACACGTTCTTCTGGTTCTAGTTTATCAATGTTGTGATCTTTTGAATGGATTTCAAAACAGGATGCAAATGATTAACAACGATGTAATAAACAGTTGCAAAAACTGGAGAAAGTCGTGTTACAGCATAGGCGGACGCCATGATCGTTCTGGTTCGATATATCGCATAGTACCTAGCGAACATCCGGTATCAATAACTTCCGGTTTATATGAACATTCCAGCTGATCTCGATTTGACAGCTCGTCAAATTTAAGCCAATCAGCATGCGACTCGCAACACAGCCCGGGGTCCATTTATTCGAGAGCGTTTCGCGTATGATGCGCGACGAAAGCGAAATGAATTTCTGCGCTGCCATCTGCCCTTTCTCTGATCTAAAGCCATTCGAAGATGTTGAATTACGGTCGCCGAACGTGTTTTATTAGTTGGATAGCTTATTGAAACGATCGGAAAAGGAAAAAGACAGCGTTCGTGAATGTTTACTGTCGCTTTTATTCAGTTTTATTCTTCTTTGTCGACAAAGCTAACTGGAACACTAGACATTCTTTGGCTTAAAGATTTCTTGAACTGTTGCTGGATCCCGTAGAACATTTTTATCAGCCACGTTACATCTGCTTGTTTTAGTAGTTCCAAGACGGCGAGCTGTGCTGCGCGAACTAACGTCGCGTCTTTGGCAACTGGAGAGAATGCCTCTGGCTCCAGCATCATCGCCTGACTTGAATGTGTGTACGTTTCCCGAAGTCCAAGAAAGCAGATAAATTGCAGAAAATTTTAGTTTTGCATCCAAAAATTCGTAATCAACGCTAAAATGACCAAATTTTGCCTGGAAAACATATTTTACTGTTATTTTTCTTAATTTTTTTCGTTCAACTTTCGCTTTTATAAAATGTTTCAGTTGTCTGTAAATAAGTTATATGCTGTTGGAAAGCTTATTTTCTTAGCTTTAAAATGATCTATTTTTTCCCCCTAACTTTAAATATTTTTTGAGAAAAAAAAACATTTTTTGGCGATGGCTGATTTTCTCGCGGTTGGGAAAGTAGGAAAAAGAATAAATAGGACGGTAGCCAGGTTTTTAACCTCAGAAAAGGATATGTTTCGTCGTACGAATGTGTGAGGAAGGACCTGTGAGCCAAAGGGCCTCTCCTGGTATGACTTCTGGGTGACCCCTTAATAACTTCTTACTAACCGAGCGCGAGGGCCGTACTGGGGAATATTGGCCCGAGGCAGGAGCCTATCACCCGAGGCAGGAGCCCATCATCCGGGGTGTGCAACTTCCAAACAGCGTCTGTGAAACGGCGTTTTCTCAAGTAAGGTTATTTTTAGATACGCCTTTCCCGCGAATTAGTTTTCAAAAGCCCATCAAAAGCGGTGCATAATTAATAACAATTTATTATTAATTATGCACCGCTTCTGATTGGCTTTTGAAAACTAATTCGCGGGAAAGGCGTATCTAAAAATAACCTTACTTGTGAAAACGCCGTTGCACGAAAATAGGCAAGTTGTACGCTCCAGGTGATGGGCTCCTGCCCGAGGTCCTGACAGAGCCAATATTCCCCAGTACGGCCTTGAGCTAGCTCGGTTAGTAAGTAGTTTATTATATGGTTTTTTAATTACCTTTTGCTTTGTTTTTGCAAGCCCGTAATCGGCCCGTGGGCATTACGGGAAAATAATGTCCTACAATTTAGTCACAATTAGCCAATCAGAGCGCGCGTTATATCGGCTACAAACACAAGCCATATAATAAATGGTCTTAATGACCCCCCATCTTGAAAAAAAGTGCCCGGAACACTGCACGTACCACAGGCAACCCAGTGTACCCTCACGGGGGGTCTAGTTAATGTCAAGCACCAGCTTGTGAGACGCTTACCATTCGACCCTGGCGTCTTTGGTGGTGTGTGTGAGCCATCATATGCATGTTAGCTTACTCAAGCCGCGGTCAGTTCAGCTTTACCGATATTACTTTAATGACAACAGTTGTATGTTTCGGACAATATTTTTCCGAGAAACTTCATTACATTAAATTTTCCGTTTTCTGCGTGGAAAGAGCTTATTGTTTTTGTCTGTTATTTAGAAGATGTAGCTGTTCAAGCTCTTGGTACCAGCATTTTTCGTCATGCGAATTCGGCGTCCCGGGAGAAGGCGGGTCTCAGTGGAGATGATACATTGCCAGGTCAACGGTGAAGATAATTAGTTGCACTCTTCACTGCCACAATCACTGGCTTTCTCTTCCTGAGACTTTTCCAATTCTTCAATCAAAAATTGGAATGGATTATCTGGTCTCTTGTAAACTATTTGAGCAGCAAAGTTCTGGAATAGAATAACAACAGCAACATTATCAAAAGAGTTACTCATCTTCAAAATGGCGTGGCAGAGAAAGAAAAAAAACAATGGGAAAAGCAAAAAACAATATTTTTAGAAGCACGTGAACAGCATCAGTCACCGTTAGTCGCCGTTCAGGGATGTGTTATGTTTGTGGCAAGGTTTGTG
>NC_090888.1:1255448-1260448 GCF_036669925.1 Montipora capricornis | reverse complement strand
ATGAAGAAGTACAAAATGTGGTTTAAGCAGACTAGTCGCAGTCCCTAATGAGTGACATGCAGGGATCTCACAATGAACAATAACCATAATTTTCTATTGATAGCTACAACACACATGACGTTGGCAGTGGTGGTTGTAAGAGGTTATTAAACCCCTCGATTTAGATTCGGCACACATATAACATCACAAATGATATCATAGGGCCTTTTGTAAAATGTATTTTACATTTGATGAACGACTTTGT
The DNA here is from genome assembly GCF_036669925.1 of Montipora capricornis. Lineage (NCBI taxonomy): Eukaryota > Metazoa > Cnidaria > Anthozoa > Scleractinia > Acroporidae > Montipora > Montipora capricornis. The sequence goes on along the minus strand of NC_090888.1, from coordinate 1,260,204 downwards.
ACTTTGTGTTACAGAGGTCCTAGGATTAGGAACTCTGATGTCTTTTTCTGACATCCCCTTGCCAATTGCCAAGCATCTACTGTTTTACATATTTAGTAGTTTTGACTGCTTTAGGGTTCTGTCTGACCTTGTCTGGTTCTTGTATTGTTCTAAAAACCTCGCTCGCACTCTCTCATGACCTGGCAAATCAATCAAGTCTAAAACCTTTCCACTCTGTTGGGGACAATAAAAACAAACAAATTATTATTTTTTTTACATTGGTGAAACGGCACGCAATCTGGAAGTACGTGTCAACGAACATTCCGATATAAACAAACAATCGGAACCGGCCAAACACCTAAAGAAACACCCCGAACACAAATTCACATGGGGCATTTTACAACGCACGCTTCAAACCAGTCCTAAATAAACAAGTCCAGTCATTCCACCTTACCCTATATCCCACGAGAACTGGTATTACGTAACCACAAATATAAAACAGTCAGTTTATGCAATTTAATCACTCTGAAGATGATCGCAAGATCGAAAACGTTTAGTCAAACACTTTAACAGTTTTACCTTTTACTATTTTATATTATTTTTTTGTTATTATTATTATCATTATCATCATCATCTGTGCAAAAAATTATTGTGGACAAACGATAATAAATTTATTTCCCAATACTATTTTGAACTACTATCAAAATTACACATAAATAAAATGAAAGCAGCCTAAAAATGATACTACTACTCTTCAATGATTCAAAAAAAGAGCTGAACAATGGCAAATTGTTTCTGGTCACCAGATGGGGTAATAAATAAATAAATAAATAAATAAATAAATAAATATAAATATGTTATTGACCACTCTCCTTCGGGGATTTTCAGGACCATTGGAACACAACCAACAAACAACAGAACAGAACAACAACAACAACAACAACAACTGATGCCCACCCCTAAAACCAATAATGAGAAAAAATTTTGCAATTTCCATTGTTCTTGGCATGCAGCATGGAAAACTGGGGACAAAGATAAACTAGCCAACTACTACTAGAATTATTTACACCAAAGTGAAAAAAATACCCTTCCATACATAAAAGCCATTATCATAGACTAAAATTATCAAGCATGTGGACATTAATTTTGATAGACAACCTTGCTTCCTTTTAATCTGTATTGATCTTTGTTCTCTTTGATTGATGTGTGTGTCATCACATATTTTCCACTAGAGAGCTGATGGAAAAGAAGAAAGATGGGGTCAAACAGATTTGTTGTAATAAACTTTCTGTTCATCTTTCCACACCCAATACACTTGTAAGTGTGATTACAGTAAATATAATTTTAATGTTTCCCCAATTTCAGATTATTGTGCACACCTCTAACAACCTTTGAATGACATTAGCCTGTTCAACTTTTGGTTTTCACCTTCAATACCTTTTCATGCAACACTTGAAAAGTGATGGACAAAAAAAGGCACTTCCCCCAAAGGCTTTGGGAAAAGTAGTGTTGTTGGTCTCAACCTCTAAAGAATTTGATTATTAAAAATGTAAACATATACTGAGTAAACGATACTCACCCTACTAAACAACAGTGTTTTTCCCGAGTCCGTCAAGCCAATCAAGAGAATACTACGACCTCGAGAGCGATTTCTTCCAAATACAAAATACAGTACTGAAAGAAAAGTTAAAAGCTTATAGTGACTGACTGAAGTATTGAAACTGTCCTTAAGAAAGTTCCTCAGGTTCACACATTATCAGTTTCTATCAGAGGGTGTCTTTAAACACGTCATCAGTGAACCTGTTTATTTGAACTTGTCAAATGAAAGAGAATTCGGGAAAAGGATTATCTCAATTAACAGAGAAACCTTCGTTACCAACCTGCCGTGAGGATCACAATAAGAGTAGCAATAAGAATACCATACACAGTTGCATTTGGGCCTTCCAGCGAGTCTATGACCCATGAACGAACGCTGGTCGCCATCTTGGTAAAATTGCGAGCCCGTGGTGAATAGAGGTACGTTTTGATGAGTGTGTTTAGTGTATGATGCATTAAAGAGTCTCGTACGTCTACATACCCAGTTTAGATGCGTAGTACACTGAGACATACAAATTTCATATATCATATTTCATTCCAAAACTAAAATGAATCTGTAAAAAATCTCATTGTGTGGACAAAGCTGAGAATCAATTGAAATCACAAATTCTTGGATGGCAATTCATGTGCTCTTTATTACCTTTGCTAGGCAAAACAGTTACCTCTTGTTTACTTTGAGGTACCCACATTCAAAGCTAGTTTTCACCAGTAATGCATGCTTAAACTCAAGCAATATATGCAAAGTCATAAAAGTCTTGTTATGACAAAAGGCCCTATGTTAACAAATTATTATGTATGGATATATTGTAATCTTAATACATCACTGGCAAAAACCAGCCTTTACTGCCATAATTTTCCATTGAAGTAATAAAAGGGGAGCAGGGGTGGCAAAGCGGTGAGAGCTCTCGCCTCCCACCAATGTAGCCCCGCTTCGATTCCCGGTCCTGGCATCATATGTGGGTTGAGTTTGTTGTTGGTTCTTTCCTTGCTTTGAGAGGCTTTTCTTCGGGTACTCCGGTTTTCCCCTCTCCTCAAAAACCAACATTGCCAAATTCCTATTCGATCCGGAATGCACGGACACATGTTGAACCAGCTCCTGAGCCCTCTTAAGGTGTGCCTTGGGTAAACAAATTCCATTTTAAACAATTTCCACTTCCATTTCCAAATCACTTTTTTATTTCTTATTTATTTGACATTTATACAATCCTCCACAATTTCAAACAGCTTGTAATGTTTTCCACTACGATAAGCAATGTCATACGCAGTTTCATTTTGCATATTGCGCACAGAGGCATCCAGCCACCTGTTACAAAGGAGCAATTGTAACGTCGTGGTTCCTCCAACTCCACTGGCAGCAAAATGAAGAGCAGTCTGTTTGCCATTGGTTTGTGCATTAATATCAGCACCATTTTGTAAGAGCAAAGAGGCAACAGCTGTCTTTCCTGTCAAAAATAGGGGTAACATAAAATGAGTTTTCGTCTCTGCAGTGGAAGCAATCTCAAAATTAATCATTAATCCTTACCATTTGACCTTGCCAATCAAAAACTATTTTGCACAAATCTACTCTTATCCTAACAGGACCAAGTTTTTTCATGTTAAGAATATGGTTAGTCTTCATCCTGGATTAAGTTTGACCCGAGGCCAAAAAGTTAAGGTAAACTAAATAATTCATTAGCCACTCCAACTAGAGATTTTCCAGACCACAATGCGGTTTGGAGAACTACAGCTTATACAGTTTACAAAGAATTAGGAAATGGTCTACGTCCCTGTCAAGAATGAGGCTGGAGGACCACGTGCACAAAAACTTTTATCCTTCTCAAACACGAGTGGGTATTTAACGTTCCACACAGTTTTTGTTACCTGGAAAAGGCTTAGATCTGGTCCTTTGGTCTATATCGCTCATCCCAGAACAAAAGAAAGTCTTGAACCAACAACCTCCAGCACGGTTGTCTAGGACGTAATGCTCAACTGACTGAGCAATCTGATCAATACTTACTCCAGATTGACGTTAACGTTGCTTTTGAACAATTCTTTCCTTTAGAATTTTTTTTAATGATAACATAGAAGCGTCGACCCAAAGTGAAAAAAATCGCTCGGCTTGTCAGGCGAGGGGCCAGTTACTAACCCCATCTGCAGGCGCAGTGTAAAGGTTGCCATCCGTCCTCTGTGACTGCTCTCACATCTGCGCCCCTTTCCAAAAGAACCCCGACGACATCCAAATGTCCATTGTAACATGCTCTGTGAAGGGGTGAATATCCGTCTTCATCTTTACAGTTGATGAGTGACGCTTTAAGCTCTAATATCTCCACGACGCGATCGACCATTCCTTTTTCACATGATTCGAGCAAAATATTAGGTGACGGTGAAAGTTCTTGATCTAAATCCTCTTCTCTTATTTTCGACAGATTGCATCTTGCATCAGTCTCCTGTTCATCTTCATGTGGGATGGATGCAGGAAGGAAATCTACTATATTTGGTTCCGGATTGTTAGCTGGAGTTTCTGCAAACGCCTTTCGTTCCTCGTCACTAGAATCAACGTCTGACATGATTAGTACTTTTATCCAGTTAATACCACTCCGATTTGCAGCTCTGAGAATTCAAACATTCGATTGTCCGCAATATTGAAACGATGATGTTGGGTAGGTCCCAGTTCCTTTGATTTGTAACTCACCAGTCCAAATGGATCAAGGATGTTTGCGTTTCTCTTTTTCAGTCGATTTTTTCTTTTCTCCCAACAAGAAGCAATCCCAACAGGTCATCTTCAACCGTTAGGATCTCACAGGCCACCCGATGGTCCAGTGGAATCAATAAAATACGTGCCTCATCCACAAGATTTTTATAACGATTATGTGTTGAAAGGGCAACCAGTCATATTTAAAGGAGCTTCAAGATTATCCCCAGCCTTTGACCTCTGGACAGACAGTTATTTAAGGTGAGAAGTTGTGACTGAGCTGTTAAGCCACCTGAGGTCTTGTCACTATTATTTTAATAATAATAACTGCACAAGGTGATTCATAACGACAAGGACTCAGAAAGATGAGGATATGGCCGGTCGCTAGGCATGGTGTACGTCCTACTAAAGTTTTGATGCAGTAACAGTTTTACCAAGGCATTCTGTTGTTTATGCTCGACAGGGAAAAGTACGGAGATGTAAATGTAAGAGTTGATTATGGAAAAAAGG
>NC_090888.1:1232948-1247948 GCF_036669925.1 Montipora capricornis | reverse complement strand
AATGAGATGTGTATGTGTAGGGCGTTGTGGTTGTATGATAAGAAATTTTAACGTCCAATAATGTTTTCCAGGTAAAGGTAGAAAACTATTTCATAGTTGACTGAATTTGTGTTCGCAGTGCAACCGTCAAAATAATTCCACACCATCTTTTAACCAATCAGAGACAAAATCAGTACCACTTTTCATACTGCATGTATTGTTCTCAGTGGTTTACTTTATTGTCTATATTTTTTGTGATTACCCAAAGTAGTTATGTTGGTTTTGGGTTACGATATCAGCTAGAAGAAATTGCAGTTTGCAATAGCCCATTTCCGAGTTGCTGCTTGCCTCAGTTTCAAAGCGAGTCCTGGTGCACAACCATTCAAATGGAAACGAGTTGCGTATTCTTATGCAAATCAAACTCATTTCCCTTACAATAGTTGAGCACCAAGACTCACTTCGAAACCGAGACAAACAGCAACTCGGAAATTGCCCATTACTACTTTGCATTCTGGCCACAAGCTGATCTGGCAAAAGAAGTAGCCCTAACTCATGGCACATCCTGTGGAAACCTTACCAATAGACCCTATGCAAAAATGGCTGCCTTTAAATTATTCTTTTGTTCATATTCAAAATAGCCCAACTAACCTCGTTTTTGAGACAAAAATTCTAAAGAATTTGTTATCCCGAACGAGGTTAGTTGGGCTATTTTGAATATGAACAAAAGAATAATTTAAAGGCAGCCATTTTTGCATAGGGTCTATAAGGTATTTAATACATCTCTTGGCAACCGACTGAGTCGAGCAGGAGCCCATGCAATGAGGTTAGAGATATCAGAATTTCTTTCTGTGATGGATGGACCTAACATTTTCTTATTTCTCCCAGGTGGGCTCATCAAGTTACATCTTATTTCCGTAATCTAGCTGTGAACATTTGGTGGACTCCTCTCCACAATTTCAACAAAACGGACTGTGAAGGTACCTTGGTGACCTATCCTTTCCAATGCTCGTTAGTCCCTTAGAAAATCTAGACGAAAGTAGACTCAGTAACATAACTGGAGGGGGAGGATGTTGAGTGATTTCAGGTTTCAATGACAAAATCCTTCGTGCTCTTGTTGATGGATCTAAGAGATTTTGTCTGTTGCTCTGAAAAAGGCTGTTTTTGATTAGGCATCGTGACCAACACTCAGGGTCTTTAAATAACTGAGGAGAAAGTGCTGCCTATGTAATTACATCTGCAAATGGTTAGACTCTCTAGTCTTCTCGGATAAGGACGATGATAAGCCGGAGGTCCCGTCTCACAACCCTTCAATGTTCATAATCCTGTGGGACGTAAAAGAACCCGCACACTTGTCGTAAAGAGTAGGGCATGTAGTTCCCGGTGTTGTGGTCTGTCTTCTGTGATGTATCATGGTTGGGAGGGTAAATGCTCGGAGATATTAGCTACACCAAGCTACTCTAAAAATCCGAGGGTAAATAAAGATATATGATGATATGATATGATACTAGTCAGTGTGTTTCTAAACTCTTTGGTTAAAAAAAGGTATTATCAATAGCAACTGATGACTTAAACTTTTTTCTGCCAGTCCATTCAGGAAAGGTCAGCAATTTATCCGATGCCAAGTTGAGTAACTTCAAGTTTACTTATGGGGAACATCACAGGTATGGAACCGCCCTTAGAACACTGGATGAACGTCTGATGGCGCGGTATTTACACTTCTGTTTAGCTACGGTTCCCAGTGGGTGACGATTGAATTTTTGGGAGTACCACTGCCCAGAATTCATGAATGAAAGTCTTTACTGATCGCATCTTTAAGATTTGCTCGTTTTACTGTGCCTCTCCATCGTTAATATCGCTCGCCTGCTCTGCCGACGCGACGCGTAGTCCTTTTCTCTCAAACACGACCAAAAAGTTTAAGAGGGAACGGGTGGGTGGTGGGGTTAAGAAAAGATTTCCCTCCCCCTCCTCCTTTCTCCTCCTTTCTCCTCCTTTCTCCCCCTCCCTCCCCCTCCCTCCCCCTCCCTCCTCCTGTTCTGGGAGAAAAACAGCGATAGCTATTCAGTGACGTTAGGACGTCGATGATCATTGCAGGTTTATGGCCCTACAGGTGATCAGAGAACATGGCGGATCCGTTTCATTTGACCTCGTCAATTCCCTAATTGTGGTAAGGCTGGCAAAGCTATCATTTTATGCACTATTATCATCATTACAGTGAGTCGTACCTGACTGAATCGGTTGGGTAGCTTTGTGCATCGCTAAAATTTAGTTTTCAAATGAAGCCGAATCAGATCTCAATGTGCAACTGGCCGTGAGCGGGGGCAAACAGTAAATTTTGAACCCCATTGGTGTTGACGGAAATGACGGGTTATTTTTCGGCCAATCACTTAGTAAATATTGGAAAACGGAAGTAATATTGTATTACCACTGAAAACTGGTGGATGGCGCATAAGAATCTGTTGTCTTCTCCGTTATTCATGCTCTTCTTTATCTCTCTAATCTATTGTTCATCTAGGCGGAGCACACAGGTGAAAGACTGGTTACTAAGGAGGTAATAAATAATTGGAGTTTAACTAATCTGCACTCAGTAGACGAAGGCATGTTAGACGGGATAAGTTGATTTGTCAGCCAAAGTGGTCTACGAGTTCTGGTCAACTTAACACCGGTAAATGTTCCGTAGAGTTCGTTTAAGCGTTTGAGAAACCGTTTTAGGGTGAAAGACGGGACAGATTATACAGTTTTGGGTTAATTACGACAACCTAGTTTTGTTGGGTACATGGCTGTTGTTTGGACGTTGTTCATGTACTTGTTAGAGTTCTTTTTTAATACCCTTATGTGACGCGACCGACGATATTAAAAGTTCAAACGCATACACCTTATTCCAAAATGGCCCCTATTTAGATATTCTTTTGTTTTTATTCAAATTAGACCTTGATTCCTCGTTCAAGGCAAAATATTCTTTTGAATTTTCAGCTCTAGAACGAGGCATCAAAGGCTAATTTGAATAAAAACAAAAGAATATTTAAATGACGGCCATTTTGGAATAAGGTCTATGAGAGCTTCGGTTTGGCTTCTGATTTCTTTTAAAAGGTGGCACCGATTTTATCATCGGGTACTTAACCGAGATATGTATATTTGACTATATCAATACTGATTTGGATCATTGATGTGATCTTACAGCGCTTTTTAATGCTCGACAAAGACCAGGATGGTTATCTCACTGAAGATGATGTTATGGTTTTACCTGCTGACGTAGTAGAAGCAGCCTTTGGTCATTTGCCACCAGGGGAGGTAAGGAAATGGAAGCTATCCTCTAATTTGTTTGATAAGAGAAACCTTGGCCTGGTCAACTTAAAAACCGCGAAATAAACTGTTTGGTATTGTTGAAATAAGCGCACTAAAGGAATTCAGAATCTTTAATAGTAGCACTCACAGCTAACGGCAAAGCACAGCTCTGGGTTCAATTTCAAAGGTGGCTTTTTATTTGGGGTGCAGGGATGGCGCAGTGGTAAGAGCACTTGTCTCCCGCCAATGTGGCCCGGGTTTGATTCCCAGACTCTGCATCGAGAGGGTTTTCTCCGGGTACTCCGGTTTCCCCCCTCCTCAAAAACCAACATTTGACTTGATTTGTGTTAATTGTTAATTTCAGTTTACAGTGTCGCCAGTTAGTGCTCCAGCGCTAGAACGACTAGACACTTAAATATTTAAAGTCACTTTCCTTTCCTTTCCTTTCCTTTCCTCATGTAAACCACGCAGTAGTGTAGGAGCTCTCAGTTGTAACCAGTTCTTGGTTGGTATTGTAAGTAGCTTCTATTGTTTTTAAGTCTAAGTCGATTGTTTCAGTCGTTTAGTCTTTTGATTTTGGCTAGCGTAGCGAACCAATCACATTGTTCCTTACGAGAGCTGCTACGTTACCCAAACCACGTTCTTCAAGGAATCGCTCAAAAGCTTTCATTTGAATAATCACAATTTAGCAACTGGAAGGGTCATCTTCCAATTTCACCATCAGTCTTTATATCAGATTAGAACCGCATTTCGCAGCATACCCCATAGGAAAGTTTTCAAAACTTAGTATAACTATTTTTGTCTTTTAATACGAATGGTCACTGTTTTGGAATTGATACGCAGACTGGCAAATTGGAATTGCATCTATTGATAGAGGAGATATCAATCTCGTTCCCAGAAGGCTCTATCGCTGATCAAAGCACGCATGCTTTGAGGAAGAGATGGAGGAAACAAGAGATTGTTGAGTTAATCGTATATTCTATTTTGCAGATAAATCTCCGTGGTGAATATATGCGCCAAGATCCAAGCGTTGTGGCCTTATTGCGGTCAGTTGACAGGCAGCCTCCATTTGTTGAAGAATTTCTTTTGAGGCACGATAAAACTGGAGAAGATTATCAGAGGTTTTTGGCCGAACACTCTGATAAACTGGACCAAGCAGTCAGGGAATTTATAAAAGGCAAAGTTGAGAATGAGATCAGTCATCAACATACGGAATTTTAACTTTTTTATTTGACTAAAAGTATGAGGAATTGCAACTTGAACTCTTTACTCTTTGAGTTACGACGTATTTGGAACGGTGCTTCAAGAATATAAGGATATCTCAAACCGCTGTCACAGCGTTTTGACGGCGTTCCCCCGAACACTGGGCACTAGTGCTGTGTGTTCCCCCTTCGCCACAACGATAAATATGATAGCAGAATGTGAATACAGAAAGTATCCTAAACATGCATGAAAGCTAACCCGTTCTCTTTGTGCGATTTCGTCTTTCGTTCTGCAGGATTAACTCGTTGGTAGTAGTATCAGTGTTACATGTGTAGTCGCAACAGGTTTCCCAATCCTATAGGAAGAGTGCCTGAACTGGCCGTGTACATGATATATTGTAGATATTTCGAACTTGGTTATAATTATTTAATTTCCTTTTAAGTTAAGTGATATTGAGTAGGCAAGTTTAATTATCGACGAAAGAATTAGTGGTAGTAATATTTAGATTATAAGTTGTTAGTGTTCACTGCGTGGGTTAGTCCTTGAATTAAATTGTTTATGGGAAGGGACTTGTATTTTTTTCTCTTTTCTTCCTCAAGTTTTGGCCCACGTCGCGAGTTACGGGCTTGTTTACAAGTGCACGATGCTCCTTTTCCTTCTTCTCTTGTCAATATTGTTTTTTGGAATTCATCTTCTTCTCCAAATTTAATAGTCCATCTCTTGGAGATGTATGCTACCAAAAAATGAAATTTCATGTCCTTTATTAAGCCACGGATTAAACCAAAGTTTCTCTCCTGGCTTTTTCCATTTTCTTGGCGATATCTTTGACAATCACATCCATCGTCGTGTGTTCCGGTGTAAAGCTCCTTTTTTTGACAATTGGTGGGCTTTCAGTCAAATTCACGTTCAGAAGTTTGTTGACTGTTTCATTGCTAATTCTAGTGACAGTATTGTTAAAAGTAGCCAGGTTCGAGCTGGTTCGACGACTATGAACACAGTCCGTATCATCCGGTCTACTAAGTTGCTGTCGGCACACTCTGGGAATAGTCTTGAATTCTCCTCTCATGGTTTTATCGAATAATGAGTAAATGACTGGGTTAATAGCGCTGTTTGATGCGGCTAGCATGAGCCCTAAATGAACTAACCAATAGGGTGGTGCCGTGTCAGAAAACAGTTTAAATGTTGTACCTATGGTGTAAGGCAACCAACAAAACACAAATGCGCCAACAACAACGAGGACTGTCCGTAGAATTGCGGTTTGTTGCTTTCGTCGAGCCTCATCTTCTGCCAGCGGAGTCATGTGAGAACGATTTTTCATAAAGCGCGCGCTCACTTTCGAGCGGTAATAAATGATAGCGTAAACCACAATCATTGAAAGAACTGGAAGAGCGAAAGCGAAACCTGCTAAACCCATGGTATACAAAGTGTTTTTGAAGCCTTTCGCTGCCCAATTAGGTTTGCACGTGTTAGTAATCGGGTCCTCTATGATCTCTCCCCAGCCCACTAACGGTGCCACAGCCCAGAAGGCGGAGTGGAGCCAAGCGAAGACGATGAGCAGTGTTGCCCACCTTTGTGTAAATGTTTCCTTTGCTCTGTAATGAAAAGGCTTGGTAACAGCGTTTAAACGATCCAAACTAATAAGGAAAAGTGTCATGATGGAGACATTGAGAGAGGTTGAAATCACGGCTGTGTATACGTAACAAAGCATCTCTCCTATCAGCCATATCTGGCTGAAAGCAGCGACGAGAAGCACAGGGGCACAGAATATCCCTAGGAAAAAAAAATCACATTTCAACAGAAGAAGTTATACACTATCAACTGAGTTGATACATGGTACGTCAAACAAAGGCCGGCCGGACTCGTCCCTTGCCTATATTGGCACATACGTTGCTAGAGCGTTGGAAAGCAAAGGTGGTCAATTTTAAGTCTCCTTGGTAGCCGTCTTTGGGATGGTCATAGAACGCCGGCTACCACTTTAGAGAGGGTTTGTTTGCTAGGTTTCTATGAGATTTCCAGTCCAAGTGAGGGCCAATTTACTGCTATCAACTTAATCAACAACAAATTCATTTAAGCCTGGTCGCAAGCACGAAAGATTCTTGTCCTGTGAAAACAATCCATGACGCACGCACAAGCACACGACGCAGAGACTCACTAGTTCCATGTTCTCTCTTACAACGCGGCGCTGCGAGTGGAGTCTGGAACGGCTCCTTTTGATTGGACGAAAATCACAGCTGCGTTGTGCTTGCGTTATCTCCCGTTTTCACACCAGGGGCCCGTTTCTCGAAAGTCCCGAAACTTTACGGGCCATTTTCGGGTGACCCAATTCCCTTTTATCTCAAGAACGGAGAGGATTTAAGTCGTCAAACTTCACAGTCATTTTTCTTTTATTTACCTTGAAAAAATGTTAAAAGATCGGCTTTAACCAAAACAAGCGGTTGGCAGTTTCACAAATGGCTTTTCGGGCCCGAAAAGTTTTCGGGACTTTCGAGAAACGGGCCCCAGGCAAGCGAACCCACGCATAAGCGCAAGCACAAGGAAAAGGAAAAAAAACTACATACTTGCGCTTGTACTTATCCTTGCGTTGGGCCCGAATTCACGGTGAAATAAGCGCTGTTGTGCTTGCGTTAATGCTTGGGCTTGCGTCGCTGGTGAGAATCAGCCTTTACTTTCCTTTTTACCCCTGGTGCCGGACGCATTTAGAGTTTATATTAGGAGACGATAAACAATAACAGAGATCAGGAAGTTCTGAACAAAGTCAACAAAAACCGGCTTCAGTTAAAATGGAATGTAATTCATGCAGCGTTCACTTCCATTTATGATTACGATACTTCTCTTTATCGTGTCAAAAGAATTTGCGTGAAAAGGGATGTCTTCTTTTTCCCCCAAACCTTTCGGTCCTAAAAAACACCATGCCTTAAAGGAAGTACCAGTGACATTGACTGCCAACGAATGGGAAGTCACCACGGGTTACTCGTGCGCACTTATAGGTGGTTTTCACGTTACGTCATCGCCGCCGTGTTGGTGGACGAAAACAAAAGATATCTCTCATTAGCTCCTTTTGTTCGTCCACCAGCAATTGTACATCTGCGTCTCTAGAGATTGGTTGGAAACCACCGATTGACATGATCATGGCCAACTTCGTTCCCAGGGTCTCTCTTCTCAACGAAGATGGAGGCAGAGAGACACTGGGAACAAGGTTGTATCATGGCCAAAGCTAAAAACTGTTTTTGCGTGACAGAGTTTGTCTCTGTTTGAAACTACACACAGACGAAGTGCCTTATTTCCGCTCATATCAGTTCAGATCGACGTCAAGATAGCACACGTTCTCTGGAAATCTTGATGTTTGGATAATGCATGCACTTAGATTAAACTGCATTGTAGTAGTATGCATGTATTTGAAGTGCAGACATACAATGCCGCGCCACAATAAGAAGGCAGAACTGAATTGGCCGTGAATATTCATATTTAATTTTGTTTATCAGAAAAGATTGTCGGAAGTGGCTGCGCGTATCCTTAATAGACCTTGTTCGCTTGTACGTTTTGTTTTCCCAATTCTTATCATTTGACGACACCGGAGATATGATCCTTTGTATTGAAGTCCGTGAGAACATAAGCATATCCGACTTTAAAAGAAAGACCCTCTTGAGTATTGTCAAATAATGTTAATTTGGAAAACAAAATTTGCAAGCGAATAAGATCTAATTCTTCATCACAAAAGTGAACAAATTCAAAGAATCTATTGTGACATTCGGACATTAAGGTGAATGTAGAACATTAATTATTGTGAGGAAAAAAGCATAGATTGATAGATTGGCTCCGGTGAAAAAAAATCGTTCCAAAGGTAAAACGACAAATAATGAATCCTTATTTACAATAATAATGATAATAATAAAATCTTTGTTTTCATGTAATTAACTCTGGTGGAAATGAAACAACAAAGACAGTTTGCTCATGTTAGGGAGTTTGGTTGATTTGAGTTCGTTTGCCGAAAAAAAATCCTTCGTGACTGATCCTGAGCTTAATCGTGGTGAACCTAAAGATAATTTCACGTAATGACTTGAGCAAGATTGTCGAATGGAATAATTAATTTCCATGAAGTAACGCACGAGTTATTCGCAATTGCAACAACCTTATTTCGTTTTGGTACTTACCAACAAGAAAATCTCCTAACGACAAACTTCCATAAAATTTGATCGTCGATGAACTGCGGCGTTTTTTCATCACAACACAGAACAACACTAATCCATTTCCTACAAGAGTCGTTAGACTTATCAACGTCCAAAATATCACCTGGAATGCTTGCCAGCCCTTGGATGTCTCTAAAATTCTAAGTTCTTGTGTTTGATTGCCAGAATAGTTCTTCATGTTGTAACCTTTAGAGCGAAAAGGGGTAAAATATTATTAAAACGAGGAGTGACAATAAACATCAAATTCGACGATTAACATAATCAAAGAAACGAGAGACCGAACACCTCGCCGGAAACAACTGAAATTATCATAATTATCGCCTGAACGTCACAGGAGGTGGGGTAGGGGGACGTTGTGCTATTGTGTAACTGATTGTAAAGCCGATATAGGTACGTATCCATTCATGACCAATAGTTAGTTCATGAGTACCGATTAAAATGTGCTTGTCTTGACTTGCCCTCATTTCACAAACTAAATTTAGTTCAATGCTAATGACTTAAGATTCCTAAAATTACCATTTCCCGCATTGCTACTTATTTTAATCAGTCAGTGACTCACTGAATAAACGTAGATCATTCAGTAATTAAGTGATTTTTTTTGCAATAAAGGAGGGCCACTTGCTGACCAGTGTAGATTACCGGCAGGTTTAAAACACAGGACACATTCCACAGGTCACTCGTTACAGGTCATCAGTCTTTACGTATAAGGGCCAGCACGCACTTGTTTGGCTCAAACAAATTGTCTCCGCCAAATTTTCAATTTGGTAATCGTGGCCGCACTTAAGAGCTTTTTCTTTAGATCATGCCGTGTAAACTGTCAAATATATATAGTTTTCACGTCAGACAAAAAATTGTCCTGCTCCGAAGCAGGACGACAGTACCTATGAAGTTTGGTAAGGCTTGACAAAATTTGCTGGGAAAAAAGTTACCTTGCACTCTTGTATCACGGAAATAATGACAGATTGTTGCGCAAAATAAACAAAAATTTGTCCAGTGCTTACGGGCCCTTAAGCAACCGAAAATCTTCAAATTGGCTAACCTTCGGTTTAAACATCATTTTTAGGCCTACTGAGGCCTAGCCTCCCACGCAGACACTCTTAGGGCTCCGTCTCGCGTTCCTCCCCTACGAGCGTCTGTTGAAACGAGCCACACATTCCTTTCCCTTTGTTAAGTAACTGTCTTCTGGAAATCACTTGTGGGTTACATAGGAACCAATCGGCGCTGTGTAGATTGCTTCCCTGTGAGCGTCAATACGTCAACTTTCTTCTTCTTTGGATGAATCATGAAAGAAACGAAACCTTTCCAAAATATCCCTCAGAACCATTATTTAGCAATGTGCTTACCATTCAGTCAGAAATCCCGTAAATCTCGGTTTAATGCAAAATGGAACAGTCATTTCCGGAAAATCCTTTTGGAAAGTGTGGAAGAGGTACTGCTGCTGCCTCCATGTCGTCAACGGCAAAGGAGGCAGAGAAGATAGACCCTGGGAACGAGGTTGCTGCTGTGATACAAAGGGAATTGTAACAGCCAAAAATGGCCCGTAAAGTTTCGGGACTTTCGAGAAACGGGCTCCAGGCCCGATTACGGGTGGGGTGCAGGGATGGCGCAGTGGTGAGAGCACTCGCCTCCCACTGTGAATGTGGCCCGGGTTCGATTCCCAGATCCGCCGTCATGTAAGGGTTGAGTTTATTGGTTCTCTACTCGACACCGAGAGGTTTTCTCCGGGTACTCCGGTTTCCCCTCTCCTCAAAAACCAAAATTTGACTTGATTTGTGTTAATTGTTAATTTCAGTTTACAGTGTCCCCAATTAGTACTTCAGCGCTAGAACGACTAGACACTTAAAAAAGTTCCTTTCTTTCTTTTTTTTTCTTTATGTGCTAAATCGAGTAATGAGAGAAAGTAGCCCTGGTTACAAAAGTTTGATTTCGTCCGGTTGAAAATCGTACGACTTGGTCACTCACCGGGAATTTTGAATTTTAAGTGATGGTGTCTCTAGGAACTGGGAACTAATCAAAGCAAATGAAGATGGTGGGCAGCTGATGCTGGGTGATGATGATGACAACTTGTCCTCGACCAAAGCTGCTCTTCGTGTTTCCTGAAGTCGAGGAATATTTGAGAAATTCTCTGTTTTCAAAGGTATTTTTTTAATTTCTTCGATACGCATCCTGTCCTAAAAAGAATTTTACGAAAACTGTGAAAGTGAAGCATTTTTCACTGACTCCATCGAACATAGTAAATTGGAACTGAATAATCAATTCTGTTTCTAAAGTTATTTCTTTTGACAAGACAGGAAACCAGTGATGATGTGAATGGTTGCGCCACAGAGTTTGATAATTTACTGGAAGCACTTCGCACTCCTCCACTGTCTACCGTCGTGCGAGTAAACAGTTTGAAAACAACAGCTGATGATGCTCTGAAGAAGCTGCAGTGTATTTTGGATCAGGTGTGTACTGAGTTTTTTGCTGATCAAATTATCATCAAACTTTGTCGCTGCCAGCTCTTCCAGATTATTTTTGCACCGCCAGGAATTTCCTTGACCCTTGTCCTGTGGCAGGGAACTACTGTAATTAAGGATAATTCTTAAAATTATTTTCCTGAAATTTTTGGTGGACCATTGAAATCTTTATCTTTGGTGGGAAGGGGAGTATTTTTGCATGGGGACGCATGGGGTAATTTGATTGTGAGGTTGTTGATACAATGAAAATACCAGCATATCTTGTTAAATTCAAGGGTTTGTATCTTTGTTTTGTTATGTTATGATTATATCATTTGTGGTGTAGAGTAGTTGCAGTAGCAAGAGTTTAATTTTTTTACCGCTTTGAATTATTTTCTTGCATAATGCACTTCACTTTTCCCATGTGATAACAAAGCAAGAAGACAAGTTAGAATTTTATTTGCACTTAAGTGATAGCACAATATGCATTACTGTTTTCATTGCTAAAATGAGTTTCTTATCCTGGTTTGATCAGGTGGAGGACAAATATGAGGAAAGGCAGGATCATCATTATAAAGTGAGAAAACATCCACTGCTGAGAGATGTATTGATGATTGATGGCTCCGGTCCTTATGTTGACATTCCATTAGTTGAGAAGGAGGTCATTGTCGATTTGCACTGTGGTGCCGCTATACTAAGAGGAGCAATCATTTACGTGCCAGGCATCATGGGAGCTCATCCTGGTGAGAGTGTAAGCCATTCAACTTGATTAGGTGTCTTTGAAGAAGTTACAGAGCCTGGGAAAGTAGCATCTTAAGCATTAGCAAATTTGGATTAGACTGTTATTCTCACTGCAATATCTGGCTAAGTTTTACTCTGTCAGGCTTTGAGTGGCATGTGTCACCTTCTTGTGCCACATCTGCAACACCAAATACCACCACAGTCAATCAAGTGGATAATATGGTATTATTGTAAAGCATATATTTCGAATCTGTTCAACTCTAGGTATAAAGAAAGGAGACTTGGTATCTGTGTATGCTGACTTGTATGGCAAGTGTCGAAAGGGGCTCACCAAACCTTTTGATGGACCAAAACTGTTCCTTGGAAATGGGATTTCTTTCCTTGACAGGAGAGATATATTCTGTTCACAACAAAATTTCAGGTATCAATAATTGCTTGAATCGGCAAATACCATAATACTCTTCGTTTGTCCACCCAAATTTTGAATAAGCATTGTTTCCAGTTTCTCTAGGGACTTACAATGGTCCCAAGAGAAAACAAAAACAATGCTTATTCAAAATCTGGGTGGACAAAAAAAAAGAGTATTATGGTATTTTCCGCTTTGGGCAATAGCTTTAATTAGCATCGAGTTTTGCTCTATTGCATGGCCAGTAATGCTCAGAGGGAATGTGTATTGCAAAGCTGTAGTACATTTAAGGGGAAAATCTTCAGTTAAATGTCTTGTAAGAACCTTGCACATTTAGGATCCCAGATCATTGCTATTTTGATGTCATTTTTGATAGTCTCCCTTATGCAGTAAGTTTGACTTAATATGAGACTGCAATCACAAAAAACTGTGGGATTTTGTTGTGGATTTTTGAAAAACTTGTTTCCAGAGGAGGACAGAGTAATGTGGTCATGCTCATGGCCATTAATCATTGATATCATTAATAATTTTGTACGGCTATGTAACTCAGATTCAATAAACAACCATGCTAAAGGTTGAACATTTGTATTCACCAGTAAATTCTTTTTTCTCAGGGGTGAAGCAGTTCAGATGACATTTCCTGTTTACAAGTGTCCCTCGCTAAGGGATGTCCTTCCTCAATGGCTTTTTCTCCAGAATTTACCATCTGTTGTTGCAGGACATGTTTTGAATCCTCTGCCTGGGGAGATTGTTTTGGATATGTGTGCTGCACCAGGTGTCTACTTCGAAACAATTATTTTTAGTATTTTGGTACTTTTGTGGAGAGCAACATTGATTGGTTTGAAGAGACTTAATATATCAAAGACATATATATGAATTGCAGATGGCAGCATATACTAGAGATTTTTTGTCATTGCAGTTATGAACATTACTTAACCCTTTCATTCCAGTGATGCAAAATGTTCATTCTCCAACTAGAACCATAGAGTTGTTTGTTGGGTAGCCATGAGAAGTTGGTGTTATACCAAGATCACACCTCTTGAGCTGACAATAATCTTAACTCTCAATACCAGTCTGACTGACATTTCATTGAAATTGTGAGGAGAATTTACATACTGACCACTCCTAGGAGTCAAAGGGTTAATTAATAATTGAAAAGTCCAGGTTTGAGTAAGGCTTGAGCCTGTGACTTCTAAAGTACTGCACTTGGTATTGCAAAGTCTGATTCAAACCTGAATTTCTCATGCGTTGCTTTCCTTACTGCATAAATGCTGTACATGTAACAGTCATGACTGTGATGATCAAACTATTCAGGAGCAGGCGACTAACTCAGTTCGTTAGTGCATGGCTTTTGGAGCAAGAGGTCCAAGGTTCAGTCCTCAGTGACACCAACGTATGTTTCGACTTTCCTCTGATCCGTGTAGCTATAGCTTTAAATATTCTTTAAATGGACCACTGACAGAGGAAGGGGGGTAAAAGGCGCACTGTCAGCTTTCATTGATGCCAGTTTCATACCTGAAGGAACTACCAACGTTAACTAAAGTGACTTTAATACCTTCAGCTTCACATGCTTTGAATGGTTTTTTGAGATAATGAAGTACTTGTAGGCAGCAACAGCCTTGGGAAAAACCACATAGTTTACATACATATGTGTAATTTTTAAGTTACAGAACCTGGTTAGACTTGATTTCAGGTTGAAAATGATTAAGACCTACGTTGATTTTTAATTTCTTTGTGTATGGTATTCATTATCATGAATAGAGACAGAGAAATTATTATTTATAAAGCAACCTAGGTTAAAGTCATTTGACCTGAAATCAAATTTAACCTGTTACAATAACATAATTTTACACATATACACGTAGATTGGCTCAGTTGGCATTTTATCTGCTTGAGATGTTGTTGTTAGCATTGCAGTGCCTGGTGTTTGTGGCACATGAGACTGTGCTTAAATGTCTTGCAATACCACTGGTTTTGTGCACATGCATCTAATAAAAGCTCATGTGTGAGTAGTGAGTTTTAGGAAAAATTATGAGTTTTTTATTATTATAATTATACAGGTGGTAAAACTACGCATCTTGCTTCACTCATGGAAGACAAGGTAAGAACAATGTGATGGTGTGTGATCTTCGTTTATGAGCGTGTATGTTACCTGAAAAACTGCATTTCTCTTAGCCAATCAGAATGGTGTAATTTTTTCATGTCTATTCTTAATTAGCAAGCTGAGACCTAGTCTCAATTGTACAATCTGACTCAATTTATCCTACGGTTTTCTACTTATTGGTTTGTTCTCCTAATCATCATCATTGTCGTCATTCTTCCTCTTTTTGTGGTCATCTTTTTACTTGTATTGTTATAAACTTCTTAAATGTGCAAATATATGCTAATTTCATGCAGTTGAAATATCATTTTTTTACCCTTAATTCTAATCATTAGAACTTTTAAAAAGCCTTTGTATTTGGAATTGAAATCTGTACATTAACTGATCCATTTTATTTCTTGCTTGGCAACACTGAGTTCTTATGAATTGGTGATTATTCCTTTCAGGGCATTATAGTAGCTTTTGACAAGAGTGAACCAAAAATAGCAAAACTGAAGCTCAACTGTGATAGGCTGGGTGTCCAGTGTGTCAAGACCTTTGTTTTTGATGGTGTGAAAGCCCTTGACCCTGACAAACAAAGGAACACTGACAATAGTACAGGTATGTATTAATTGATTTTGATATTTTTACTGTTACTTATACTTAACAGATTTTACTCTGTCTAAT
>NC_090888.1:1220448-1227948 GCF_036669925.1 Montipora capricornis | reverse complement strand
TTGTCTTATGCGACCAGTGGCTGCCTTCAAAGCAAAGGATCTGAAACGTGCAAGGCTGCTTTCTCAAACATTACGAAGACAGAGAAAATGACCTGGTGAGGAAGTTTAGCCAAAGCCACAGCATATCCAGCATATCCAGTCTCCACACAAACCACTGGATAACAATCCACCATTATCTGGCAATAGACCTTACAAAAGGCCATTTTCCGAGTTCATATCCGCCTCCTCCATGCATATCAAGCATATCCAGTCTCCACACAACCCACTGGACAATCATCCACCATTATCTGGCAATAGACCTTACAATAGGCCATTTCCGAGTTCATATCCGCCTCCTCTTTAAAGCGAGTCTAAGTGCAAATTTTTTTGTGATTTCATTTGTCCACTTTACATATGAATGAAAACTAAATTTTTATAAGAAAAACTTCGCACTTAGACTCTCTTTAAAGAGGAGGCAGACATAAACTCGGAAATGGCCTATACCCACAGTTACGTCACCTGTTGTCATTGATGTGCCACCAAGAGATCATCTATTGCCAGTCGACACAACGGTTCTTTGTTTCAGGACTTGGCAATATTTAAAAATCAAAAGAATTCTTTATAAACAGTTAATATCTCTGTACGTGAAATTTATCAAACCAAATAAATAATATATAAATAAATAAATAAATAAATGAAATAAATATTAAATATGTTATTGACCACTCTCCTTCGGGGATTTTCAGGCCATTGGAACACAACCAACAAACAACAGAACAGAACAACAACAACAACAACAACAATGATGCCCACCCCTAAAAACCAATAATGATAAAAAATTTTGCAATTTCCATTGTTCTTGGCATGCAGCATGGAAAACTGGGGACAAAGATAAACTAGCCAACTACTACTAGAATTATTTACACCAAAGTGAAAAAAATACCCTTCAATACATAAAAGCCATTATCATAGACTAAAATTATCAAGCATGTGGACATTAATTTTGATAGACAACCTTGCTTCCTTTTAATCTGTATTGATCTTGTTCTCTTTGATTGATGTGTGTGTCATCACATATTTTCCACTAGAGAGCTGATGGAAAAGAAGAAAGATGGGGTCAAACAGATTTGTTGTAATAAACTTTCTGTTCATCTTTCCACACCCAATACACTTGTAAGTGTGATTACAGTAAATATAATTTTAATGTTTCCCCAATTTCGATTATTGTGCACACCTCTAACAACCTTTGAATGACATTAGCCTGTTCAACTTTTGGTTTTCACCTTCAATACCTTTTCATGCAACACTTGAAAGTGATGGACAAAAAAGGCACTTCCCCCAAAGGCTTTGGGAAAAGTAGTGTTGTTGGTCTCAACCTCTAAAGAATTTGATTATTAAAAATGTAAACATATACTGAGTAAACGATACTCACCCTACTAAACAACAGTGTTTTTCCCGAGTCCGTCAAGCCAATCAAGAGAATACTACGACCTCGAGAGCGATTTCTTCCAAATACAAAATACAGTACTGAAAGAAAAGTTAAAAGCTTATAGTGACTGACTGAAGTATTGAAACTGTCCTTAAGAAAGTTCCTCAGGTTCACACATTATCCGTTTCTATCAGAGGGTGTCTTTAAACACGTCATCAGTGAACCTGCTTATTTGAACTTGTCAAATGAAAGAGAATTCGGGAAAAGGATTATCTCAATTAACAGAGAAACCTTCGTTACCAACCTGCCGTGAGGATCACAATAAGAGTAGCAATAAGAATACCATACACAGTTGCATTTGGGCCTTCCAGCGAGTCTATGACCCATGAACGAACGCTGGTCGCCATCTTGGTAAAATTGCGAGCCCGTGGTGAATAGAGGTACGTTTTGATGAGTGTGTTTAGTGTATGATGCAATAAAGAGTCTCGTACGTCTACATACCCAGTTTAGATGCGTAGTACACTGAGACATACAAATTTCATATATCATATTTCATTCAAAAACTAAAATGAATCTGTAAAAAATCTCATTGTGTGGACAAAGCTGAGAATCAATTGAAATCACAATTCTTGGATGGCAATTCATGTGCTCTTTATTACCTTTGCTAGGCAAAACAGTTACCTCTTGTTTACTTTGAGGTACCCACATTCAAAGCTAGTTTTCACCAGTAATGCATGCTTAAACTCAAGCAAATATGCAAAGTCATAAAAGTCTTGTTATGACAAAAGGCCCTATGTTAACAAATTATTATGTATGGATATATTGTAATCTTAATACATCACTGGCAAAAACCAGCCTTTACTGCCATAATTTTCCATTGAAGTAATAAAAGGGGAGCAGGGGTGGCAAAGCGGTGAGAGCTCTCGCCTCCCACCAATGTAGCCCCGCTTCGATTCCCGGTCCTGGCATCATATGTGGGTTGAGTTTGTTGTTGGTTCTTTCCTTGCTTTGAGAGGCTTTTCTTCGGGTACTCCGGTTTTCCCCTCTCCTCAAAAACCAACATTGCCAAATTCCTATTCGATCCGGAATGCACGGACACATGTTGAACCAGCTCCTGAGCCTCTTAAGGTGTGCCTTGGGTAAACAAATTCCATTTTAAACCATTTCCACTTCCATTTCCAAATCACTTTTTTATTTCTTATTTATTTGACATTTATACAATCCTCCACAATTTCAAACAGCTTGTAATGTTTTCCACTACGATAAGCAATGTCATACGCAGTTTCATTTTGCATATTGCGCACAGAGGCATCCAGCCACCTGTTACAAAGGAGCAATTGTAACGTCGTGGTTCCTCCAACTCCACTGGCAGCAAAATGAAGAGCAGTCTGTTTGCCATTGGTTTGTGCATTAATATCAGCACCATTTTGTAAGAGCAAAGAGGCAACAGCTGTCTTTCCTGTCAAAAATAGGGGTAACATAAAATGAGTTTTCGTCTCTGCAGTGGAAGCAATCTCAAAATTAATCATTAATCCTTACCATTTGACCTTGCCAATCAAAAACTATTTTGCACAAATCTACTCTTATCCTAACAGGACCAAGTTTTTTCATGTTAAGAATATGGTTAGTCTTCATCCTGGATTAAGTTTGACCCGAGGCCAAAAAGTTAAGGTAAACTAAATAATTCATTAGCCACTCCAACTAGAGATTTTCCAGACCACAATGCGGTTTGGAGAACTACAGCTTATACAGTTTACAAAGAATTAGGAAATGGTCTACGTCCCTGTCAAGAATGAGGCTGGAGGACCACGTGCACAAAAACTTTTATCCTTCTCAAACACGAGTGGGTATTTAACGTTCCACACAGTTTTTGTTACCTGGAAAAGGCTTAGGTCTGGTCCTTTGGTCTATATCGCTCATCCCAGAACAAAAGAAAGTCTTGAACCAACAACCTCCAGCACGGTTGTCTAGGACGTAATGCTCAACTGACTGAGCAATCTGATCAATACTTACTCCAGATTGACGTTAACGTTGCTTTTGAACAATTCTTTCCTTTAGAATTTTTTTAATGATAACATAGAAGCGTCGACCCAAAGTGAAAAAAATCGCTCGGCTTGTCAGGCGAGGGGCCAGTTACTAACCCCATCTGCAGGCGCAGTGTAAAGGTTGCCATCCGTCCTCTGTGACTGCTCTCACATCTGCGCCCCTTTCCAAAAGAACCCCGACGACATCCAAATGTCCATTGTAACATGCTCTGTGAAGGGGTGAATATCCGTCTTCATCTTTACAGTTGATGAGTGACGCTTTAAGCTCTAATATCTCCACGACGCGATCGACCATTCCTTTTTCACATGATTCGAGCAAAATATTAGGTGACGGTGAAAGTTCTTGATCTAAATCCTCTTCTCTTATTTTCGACAGATTGCATCTTGCATCAGTCTCCTGTTCATCTTCATGTGGGATGGATGCAGGAAGGAAATCTACTATATTTGGTTCCGGATTGTTAGCTGGAGTTTCTGCAAACGCCTTTCGTTCCTCGTCACTAGAATCAACGTCTGACATGATTAGTACTTTTATCCAGTTAATACCACTCCGATTGCAGCTCTTAGAATTCAAACATTCGATTGTCCGCAATATTGAAACGATGATGTTGGGTAGGTCCCAGTTCCTTTGATTTGTAACTCACCAGTCCAAATGGATCAAGGATGTTTGCGTTTCTCTTTTTCAGTCGATTTTTCTTTTCTCCCAACAAGAAGCAATCCCAACAGGTCATCTTCAACCGTTAGGATCTCACAGGCCACCCGATGGTCCAGTGGAATCAATAAAATACGTGCCTCATCCACAAGATTTTTATAACGATTATGTGTTGAAAGGGCAACCAGTCATATTTAAAGGAGCTTCAAGATTATCCCCAGCCTTTGACCTCTGGACAGACAGTTATTTAAGGTGAGAAGTTGTGACTGAGCTGTTAAGCCACCTGAGCTTGTCACTATTATTTTAATAATAATAACTGCACAAGGTGATTCATAACGACAAGGACTCAGAAAGATGAGGATATGGCCGGTCGCTAGGCATGGTGTACGTCCTACTAAAGTTTTGATGCAGTAACAGTTTTACCAAGGCATTCTGTTGTTTATGCTCGACAGGGAAAAGTACGGAGATGTAAATGTAAGAGTTGATTATGGAAAAAAGGAGAACAGAGCTAAATCTGCTGATCACATGGCACTTAAAGAGTTCTTGAAAACTTACAATGATTCAGATCACTACTTAGTTGATAGTCTTCCTGAGGAAATGTGGGGAGAATTTTTTCTTCCATCTTGTCTTCTCTGTGGAGGATTTACATCCAGACTACAGGCAAGAACCTTTTACTAGCCTTGATTTAAATCCAAGTAGTTTTATTTATTTCCAAGAATGAAAGAATATTATGGAAGTTTATTTTACAAAAGTAGTAGGTACAGTAGCAGGGGTGGATCCAGGATTTTTCTTTGAAGGGGGTACACCCCTAAGAAATGACTTAACTGATGGGTGTTTTTTTTTGCAGAATACGACTTATGTAAGAAAGACAAAGGTCATCTCGGTAGGAGGGGGGGAGGGTGCACACCCCCGGCACCCCTACCGTAGATCCTCTCCTGAGTAGATGTTATGACTGTCATAATCCTATTCAGTTGCAGTATATGTTAACCGATTGACTTCTGGGAGGGAGACTTCATAGATTTTACTCTGTCTAATACCAGACAATTTTACTTGTCAATGGGAGTGGTTCAGGAATCAGTAGGTTAAATACAATTTTAATAAAAAAATCTGTCAGATTAAAATGTACCAATCTGCAGGTCAGTTTATTTCTTATGTGAACATTACACTGTGAGAACACTCCCCCTATTTTTCATCAGGGTTAAGGGCCCTCTGACGTATTTTTTGGGGTGCGTTGCTAAGGATGTAATGGTTAAGTAATTTGAGAGAATTTGGCATTATTTTGTAAGCCAATGACCCTATTTTAAAATATGACGTTATCATACCACGCCCATGGTCACGTGACCAATAAAAGAAAACTCTAAATTTGTCTCCGTGCTACGCAATTTTGGTATTTAATCGATGGCTTGATAATTTGTATTCGTTTTTGCATCCAGCCAAGCATGGTCCTCTTTTATTTTGAAAAATGTTCTTTTTAAAGACATAAACGATACTGAAATACCCATAACGTTTCAAAAAAGATGATTTTAAAAAATCAATGCTTAGCTATATTCTGTATTTGGGGGTGAAACGTACCATGTTAAAAATAATTTAATTTAATTTTAAACCGCCGGAAATTTAACTTTTTTCTCAAACCGGAAGTCAGTTCGTTTACGCATGCGCAGTTGATCTGAGAACAAGCGCTAGGAAGGGCGAGGAAAAACCTTCAATGGAAACAACAGTAAGTGACTTTCGCTTGTGAGTGGGTTTTCTTGTCAGCTCATGATATGATGACGTCAGTTACCGGAAGTGACTTTTCACTTCCTTAGCAACGCGGCGAAAAATCCGTCTGTGGGCCCTTAATGGAGTTTAGAAGGACATGGACTCGTGGGCCCAGGTGTTCAAAAGCTGATTAACGCTAATCCCAGATTGCCAAATGCTGTTCAATGCTGATATTTGGCAAAACTTTACATTGGAAGAAGTCAATCTTGAAAAACAAAAATAAGCAAAAGAAACTTTCAGCAAAAAGTTGAAAACTTGAAACAAAAGTTTACGCTAATCCTGGATTAAGCTAATCGGCTTTCGAGCAACTGGGCCCTGAACCTTACTTTAGTGGCCTATTTCTTATGATTCTCTTATAGCTTATTGATACAGAACCTGAACTAGTAATTTATCAGAAGGTTGTAGGTTAGACTCTTTCAGAGGGGCACTAGGGTTTTTTCAAGTATCCCCAAGTCACCATTGCCCAAAAAAATCATCCCTTCCTTGTAGTTTGTTTCCAAATAAGCAAGCAAATGGTGTGATTTCTGTGCTTACCTTTATTAGTGTTTTCATTAATAACATAATTTTAGATTTTTAAGGCTGCTTTGAGTATAGTAAAAAACCAATTTGATTTTTAATCTTAGGTTTGAAAGAATACGTCTTCAATTACTTCAATTTACCGGGAAAAGTAGCCGACTTCTCCGAGCGAAGTAGCTGGAAAGGAAAGGATCTTTTTTAAGTGTCAAGTCTTCTAGTGCTGAAGCACTAATTAGGGACACTGTAAACTGAAATCAACAAATTAAGGATGGTGCCTACTATTTCAAAGATACTTTTGCCCCGGTCTATGATTATGCAGGAAATGTAGATCTTAAGAAGTGTTATTGAAATCCAAAAAGAAAACTGGGGGTAACCACACATTTTTCAAAGATAATTCATGAATAATGTTTGTAAAAAGCTTTAAAATACAAAGCAATGTATTGCGTTCTTTCTCAAATTGAAGTTTCATTATCTCTCAAAAATGCATGGTTACCCCCAATCTTCTTTCTAGATACCAAGAGTACCTACTAAGATCTACTTTCTCTGGATAGTTTTAAACCACGCAAAAATATCCCTGTATTAGTAAGCATCATGGATAGGAAACCTGAGTATCTCAAGATGCGCAGAACGTATGCGCAGTAACAAATTAGTAGGCACCATCTACACACACAAGTCAAATCAAACTGTTCATTTTTGACAATTTGAGCTGATGATTTTTGTGTGCTCTGATTATAGGATGCATCTTTCTGGTTTAGCAGTGGGGGTTCCAAGTCCTTCCTTCATATGGACACCGTGGATAATATAAATTGCATGATGAGTGGAGTCAAAGACTGGTTTATCGTGGACCTTGTATGTGTGGCATTATTATTATTTTCTTTCACAAACACTCAGATTTTAGGCAAGGGTCCCATTGTTTAGAGATGTCAATTTCTGTGGCAGACTGTGCTGGCTCCTGTTGATCCACTTTGTGAATTTTTGTTATCAACCACCCCCACCACCCCCCACCCCCACCTTAAGTGTAAAAGGACATATTAACTGGAATGGACAATGGACAGAATGATTGCTAACACTTTACCCCCATGAGGGGACTGTCATTGATGAATAACATCTGGCCTTAGCCAAAC
>NC_090888.1:1190448-1215448 GCF_036669925.1 Montipora capricornis | reverse complement strand
CCATTCAAATGGAAACGAGTTGCGTATTCTTATGCAAATCAAACTCATTTCCCTTACAATAGTTGAGCACCAAGACTCACTTCGAAACCGAGACAAACAGCAACTCGGAAATTGCCCATTACTACTTTGCATTCTGGCCACTAGCTGATCTGGCAAAAGAAGTAGCCCAAACTCATGGCACATCCTGTGGAAACCTTACCAATAAGGTATTTAATACATCTCTTGGCACCGACTGAGTCGAGCAGGAGCCGACGCAATGAGGTTAAAGATATCAGAATTTCTTTCTGTGATTGATAGACCTAACATTTTCTTATTTCTCCCAGGTGGGCTCATCAAGTTACATCTTATTTCCGTAATCTAGCTGTGAACATTTGGTGGACTCCTCTCCACAATTTCAACAAAACGGACTGTGAAGGTACCTTGGTGACCTATCCTTTCCAATCCTCGTTAGGCCCTTAGAAAATCTAGACGAGAGTAGACTCGGTAACATAACTGGAGGGGGAGGATGTTGAGTGATTTCAGGTTTCAATGACAAAATCCTTCGTGCTCTTGTTGATGGATCTAAGCGATCTTGTCTGTTGCTACGAAAAAGGCTGTTTTTGATTAGGCATCGTGACCAACACTCAGGGTCTTTAAATAACTGAGGAGAAAGTGCTGCCTATGTAATTACATCTGCAAATGGTTAGACTCTCTAGTCTTCTCGGATAAGGACGATGATAAGCCGGAGGTCCCGTCTCACAACCCTTCAATGTTCATAATCCTGTGGGACGTAAAAGAACCCGCACACTTGTCGTAAAGAGTAGGGCATGTAGTTCCCGGTGTTGTGGTCTGTCTTCTGTGATGTATCATGGTTGGGAGGGTAAATGCTCGGAGATATTAGCTACATCAAGCTACTCTAAAAATCCGAGGGTAAATAAAGATATATGATGATATGATATGATACTAGTCAGTGTGTTTCTAAACTCTTTGGTTAAAAAAAGGTATTATCAATAGCAACTGATGACTTAAACTTTTTTCTGCCAGTCCATTCAGGAAAGGTCAGCAATTTATCCGATGCCAAGTTGAGTAACTTCAAGTTTACATATGGGGAACATCACAGGTATGGAACCGCCCTTAGAACACTGGATGAACTTCTGATGGCGCGGTATTTACACTTCTGTTTCGCTACGGTTCCTAGTGGGTGCCGATTGAATTTTTGGGAGTACCACTGCCCAGAATTCATGAATGAAAGTCTTTACTGATCGCATCTTTAAGATTTGCTCGTTTTACTGTGCCTCTCCATCGTTAATATCGCTCGCCTGCTCTGCCGACGCGCCGCGTGGTCCTTTTCTCTCAAACACGACCAAACGTTTAAGAGGGAACGGGTGGGTGGTGGGGTTAAGAAAAGCTTTCCTCCCCCTCCTCTTTTCTCCTCCTCCCTCCCCCTCCCTCCCCCTCCCTCCCCCTCCCTCCTCCTGTTCTGGGAGAAAAACAGCGATCGCTATTCAGTGACGTTAGGACGTCGATGATCATTGCAGGTTTATGGCCCTACAGGTGATCAGAGAACATGGCGGATCTGTTTCATTTGACCTCGTCAATTCCCTAATTGTGGTAAGGCTGGCAAAGCTATCATTTTATGCACTATTATCATCATTACAGTGAGTCGTACCTGACTGAATCGGTTGGGTAGCTTTGTGCATCGCTAAAATTTAGTTTTCAAATGAAGCAATCAGATCTCAATGTGCAACTGGCCGTGAGCGCGGGCAAACAGTAAATTTTGAACCCCATTGATGTAGGAAATAACGGGTTATTTTTCGGCCAATCACTTAGTAAATATTGGAAAACGGAAGTAATATTGTATTACCACTGAAAACTGCTCGATGGCGCATAAGAATCTGTTGTCTTCTCCGTTATTCATGCTCTTCTTTATCTCTCTAATCTATTGTTCATCTAGGCGGAGCACACAGGTGAAAGACTGGTTACTAAGGAGGTAATAAATAATTGGATTTTAACTAATCTGCACTCAGTAGACGAAGGCATTTTAGACGGGATAAGTTGATTTGTTAGCCAAAGTGGTCTACGAGTTCTGGTCAACTTAATAGCGGTAAATAGAATGTTCTGTAGAGTTCGTTTAAGCGTTTGAAAAACCGTTTTAAGGTAAAAGACGGGACGGATTATACAGTTTTGGGTTAATTACGACGACCTAGTTTTGTTGGGTAAATGGCTATTGTTTGGACGTTGTTCATGTACTTGTTAGAGTTCTTTTTTAATACCTTTATGTGACGCGACCTACGATATTAAAAGTCCAAACGCATACACCTTATTCCAAAATGGCCCCTATTTAGATATTCTTTTGTTTTATTCAAATTAGACCTTGATTCCTCGTTCAAGGCAAAATATTCTTTTGAACTTTCAGCTCAAGAACGAGGCATCAAAGGCTAATTTGAATAAAAACAAAAGAATATTTAAATGACGGCCATTTTGGAATAAGGTCTATGAGGGCTTCGGTTTGGCTTCTAATTTTTTTCGAAAGGTGGCACCGGTTTTATCATCGGGTACTTAACCGAGATATGTATATTTGACTATCCATACTGATTTCGATTATTGATGTGATCTTACAGCGCTTTTTAATGCTCGACAAAGACCAGGATGGTTATCTCACTGAAGATGATGTTATGGTTTTACCTGCTGACGTAGTAGAAGCAGCCTTTGGTCATTTGCCACCAGGGGAGGTATGGAAATGGAAGCTATCCTCTGATTTGTTTGATGAGAGAAACCTTAGCCTGGTTAACTTAAAAACCGCGAAATAAACTGTTTGATAGTGTTGAAGTAACCTCACTAAAGGAATTCAGAATCTTTAATAGTAGCACTCACAGCTAACGGCAAAGCACAGCTCTGGGTTCAATTTCAAAGGTGGCTTTTTATTTGGGGTGCAGGGATGGCGCAGTGGTAAGAGCACTCGTCTCCCACCAATGTGGCCCGGGTTTGATTCAACAGACCCTACATCGAGAGGTTTTTCTCCGGGTACTTCGGTTTCCTCTCTCCTCAAAAACCAACATTTGACTTGATTTGTGTTCATTGTTAATTTCAGTTTACAGTGTCGCCATTTAGTGCTCCAGCGCTGGAACGACTAGACACTTAAATATTTAAATCACTTTCCATTCCTTTCCTTTCCTCATGTAAACCACGAAGTAGTGTAGGAGCTCTCAGTTGTAACCAGTTCTTGGTTGGTATTGTAAGTAGCTTCTATTGTTTTTAAGTCTAAGTCGATTGTTTCAGTCGTTTAGTCTTTTGATTTTGGCTAGCGTAGCGAACCAATCACATTGTTCCTTACGAGAGCTGCTACGTTACCCAAACCACGTTCTTCAAGGAATCGCTCAAAAGCTTTCATTTGAATAATCACAATTTAGCAACTGGAAGGGTTATCTTCCAGTTTCACCATCAGTCTTTATATCAGATTAGAACCGCATTTCGCAGCATACCCCATAGAAGAGTTTTCAAAACTTAGTATAACTATTTTTGTCTTTTAATCCCGGGGGGGGGGGGAGGGGGGGGGGAGGGGGGTACTCGATGTATCCCTGTTTGGGGAGGTGCGGCGCGGCGCGGCCCCTCATACCCTGACCCTGTTTAAGACAAATATCGCTGATTTTCCTACCCATTTTAAGACAGAATTCCGATTTTTGATACCCTGTTTAAGACATTTAACCCAGTTTAAGACAAAAATTGATAAATTGATACCCTGATTAAGACAAAAAATGATAAATTCGATACCCTGTTCAAGACAAAAATCCCGAAAAACATACCCTGGCTGGCCGCACGTCCCCATTAAGCCCTTATAAGGGAGTAGCCCCCCCCCCCCCCCGGGCTTTTAATACGAATGGTCACTGTTTTGGAATTGATACGCAAACTGGCAAATTGGAATTGCATCTATCTTCTCGTTCCCAGAAGGCTCTATCGCTGATCAAAGCACGCAGGCTTTGAGGAAGAGATCGAGGAAACAAGAGATTGTTGAGTTAATCGTATATTCTATTTTGCAGATAAATCTCCGTGGTGAATATATGCGCCAAGATCCAAGCGTTGTGGCCTTATTGCGGTCAGTTGACAGGCAGCCACCATTTGTTGAAGAATTTCTTTTGAGGCACGATAAAACTGGAGAAGATTATCAGAGGTTTTTGGCCGAACACTCTGATAAACTGGACCAAACAGTCAGGGAATTTGTAAAAGGCAAAGTTGAGAATGAGATCAGTCATCAACATACGGAATTTTAACTTTTATATTTGACTAAAAGTATGAGGAATTAGAACTTGCACTCTTTACTCTTTGAGTTACGACGTATTTGGAACGGTGCTTCAAGAATATAAGGATATCTCAAACCGCTGTCACAGCGTTTTGACGGCGTTCCCCCGAACACTGGGCACTAGTGCTGTGTGTTCCCCCTTCGCCACAACGATAAATATGATAGCAGAATGTGAATACAGAAAGTATCCTAAACATGCATGAAAGCTAACCCGTTCTCTTTGTGCGATTTCGTCTTTTGTTCTGCAGGATTAACTCGTTGGTAGTAGTAGCAGTGTTACATGTGTAGTCGCAACAGGTTTCCCAATCCTATAGGAAGAGTGACTGAACTGGCCGTGTACATGATATATTGTAGATATTTCGAACTTGGTTATAATTATTTAATTTCCTTTTAAGTTAAGTGATATTAAGTAGGCAAGTTTAATTATCGACGAAAGAATTAGTGGTAGTAATATTTAGATTATAAGTTGTTAGTGTTCACTGCGTGGGTTAGTCCTTGAATTAAATTGTTTATGGGAAGGGACTTGTATTTTTTTCTCCGCTTTTCTTCCTCAAGTTTTGGCCCACGTCGCGAGTTACGGGCTTGTTTACAAGTGCACGATGCTTTTTTTCCTTCTTCTCTTGTCAATATTGTTTTTTGGAATTCATCTTCTTCTCCAAATTTAATAGTCCATCTCTTGGAGATGTATGCTACCAAAAAATGAAATTTCATGTCCTTTATTAAGCTACTGATTAAACCAAAGTTTCTCTCCCGCCTTTTTCCATTTTCTTAGCGATATCTTTGACAATCACATCCATCGTCGTGTGTTCCGGTGTAAAGCTCCTTTTTTTGACAATTGGTGGGCTTTCAGTCAAATTCACGTTCAGAAGTTTGTTGACTGTTTCATTGCTAATTCTAGTGACAGTATTGTTAAAAGTAGCCAGGTTCGAGCTGGTTCGACGACTATGAACATAGTCCGTATCATCCGGTCTACTAAGTTGCTGTCGGCACACTCTGGGAATAGTCTTAAATTCTCCTCTCATGGTTTTATCGAATAATGAGTAAATGACTGGGTTAATAGCGCTGTTTGACGCGGCTAGCATGAGCCCTAAATGAACTAACCAATAGGGTGGTGCCGTGTCAGAAAACAGTTTAAATGTTGTACCTATGGTGTAAGGCAACCAACAAAACACAAACGCGCCAACAACAACGAGGACTGTCCGTAGAATTGCGGTTTGTTGCTTTCGTCGAGCCTCATCTTCTGCCAACGGAGTCATGTGAGAACGATTTTTCATAAAGCGCGCGCTCACTTTCGAGCGGTAATAAATGATAGCGTAAACCACAATCATTGAAAGAACTGGAAGAGCGAAAGCGAAACCTGCTAAACCCATGGTATACAAAGTGTTTTTGAAGCCTTTCGCTGCCCAATTAGGTTTGCACGTGTTAGTAATCGGGTCCTCTATGATCTCTCCCCAGCCCACTAACGGTGCCACAGCCCAGAAGGCGGAGTGGAGCCAAGCGAAGACGATGAGCAGTGTTGCCCACCTTTGTGTAAATGTTTCCTTTGCTCTGTAATGAAAAGGCTTGGTAACAGCGTTTAAACGATCCAAACTAATAAGGAAAAGTGTCATGATGGAGACATTGAGAGAGGTTGAAATCACGGCTGTGTATACGTAACAAAGCATCTCTCCTATCAGCCATATCTGGCTGAAAGCAGCGACGAGAAGCACAGGGGCACAGAATATCCCTAGGAAAAAAAAATCATTTCAACAGAAGAAGTTATACACTATCAACTGAGTTGATGCATGGTACGTCAAACAAAGGCCGGCCGGACTCGTCCCTTGCCTAGATTGGCACATACGTTACTAGAGCTTTGGAAAGCAAAGGTGGTCAATTTTAAGTCTCCTTGGTAGCCGTCTTTGGGATGGTCATAGAACGCCGGCTACCACTTTAGAGAGGGTTTGCTAGGCTTCTATGAGATTTCCAGTCCAAGTGAGGGCCAATTTACTGCTATCAACTTAATCAACAACAAATTCATTTAAGCCTGGTCGCAAGCACGAAAGATTCTTGTCCTGTGAAAACAATCCATGACGCACGCACGCACAAGCACACGACGCAGAGACTCACTAGTTCCATGTTCTCTCTTACAACGCGGCGCTGCGAGTGGAGTCTGGAACGGCTCCTTTTGATTGGACGAAAATCACAGCTGCGTTGTGCTTGCGTTATCTCCCGTTTTCACACCAGGCAAGCGAACCCACGCATAAGAGCAAGCCCAAGGAAAAGGAAAAAAACTAAATACTTGTGCTTGTGCTTGTGCTTATCCTTGCGTTGGGCCCGAATTCGCGGCGAAATAAGCGCTCTTGTGCTTGCGTTAATGCTTGGACTTGCGTCGCTGGTGAGAATCAGCCTTTACTTTCCTTTTACCCCTGGTGCCGGACGCATTTAGAGTTTATATTAGGAGACGATAAACAATAACAGAGATCAGGAAGTTCTGAACAAAGTCAACAAAAACCGGCTTCAGTTGAAATGGAATGTAATTCATGTAGCGTTCACTTCCATTTATGATTACGATACTTCTCTTTAGCGTGTCAAAAGAATTTGCGTGAAAAGGGATGTCCTCTTTTTCCCCCAAACCTTTCGGTCCTAAAAAACACCATGCCTTAAAGGAAGTACCAGTGACATTGACTGCCAACGAATGGGAAGTCACCACGGGTTACTCGTGCGCACTTATAGGTGGTTTTCACGTTATATCATCGCCGCCGTGTTGGTGGACGAAAAGAAAAAAAAACCCTCTTTAGTTCCTTTTGTTCGTCCACCAGCAATTGTACATCTGCGTCTCTAAAGATTGGTTGGAAAGCACCGATTGACATGATCATGGCGAACTTCGTTCCCAGGGTCTCTCTTCTCAACGACGATGGAGGCAGAGAAGAGAGACCCTGGGAACAAGGTTGTATCACTGTTTTTGCGTGACAGATTTTGTCTCTGTTTGAAACTACACACAGACGAAGTGCCTTATTTCCGCTCATATCAGTTCAGATCGACGTCGAGATAGCACACGTTCTCCGGAAATCTTGATGTTTGGATAATGCATGCACTTAGATTAAACTGCATTGTAGTAGCATGCATGTATTTGAAGTGCAGACAGACGATGCCGCGCCACAATAAGAAGGCAGAACTGAACTGGCCGTGAATATTCATATTTAATTTTGTTTATCAGAAAAGATTGTCGGAAGTGGCTGTGCGTATCCTTAATAAACCTTGTTCGCTTGTACGTTTTGTTTTCCCAATTCTTATCATTTGACGACACTGGAGATATGATCCTTTGTATTAAAGTCCGTGAGAACATAAGTATATCCGACTTTAAAAGAAAGACCCTCTTGAGTATTGTCAAGTAATGTTCCTTTGGAAAACAAAATTTGCAAGCGAATAAGATCTAATTCTTCATCACAAAAGTGGACAAATTCAAAGAATCTATTGTGACATTCGGACATTAAGGTGAATGTAGAAAATTAATTCTTGTGAGGAAAAAGCATAGATTGATAGATTGACTCCGGTGAAAAAAATTCGTTCCAAAGGTAAAACAATGATAATAATAAAATCTTTGTTTTCATATAATTAACTCTGGTGGAAATGAAACAACAAAGGCAGTTTGCTCATGTTAGGGAGTTTGGTTGATTTGAGTTCGTTTGCCGAAAAAAAATCCTTCGTGACTGATCCTGAGCTTAATCGTGGTGAACCTAAAGATAATCTCACGTAATGACTTGAGCAAGATTTTCGAATGGAATAATTAATTTCCATGAAGTAACGCACAAGTTATTCGCAATTGCAACAACCTTATTTCGTTTTGGTACTTACCAACAAGAAAATCTCCTAACGACAAACTTCCATAAAATTTGATCGTCGATGAACTGCGGCGTTTTTTCATCACAACACAGAACAACACTAATCCATTTCCTACAAGGGTCGTTAGACTTATCAACGTCCAAAATATCACCTGGAATGCTTGCCAGCCCTTGGATGTCTCTAAAATTCTAAGTTCTTGTGTTTGATTGCCGGAATAGTTCTTCATGTTGTAACCTTTAGAGCGAAAAGGGGTAAAATATTATTAAAACGAGGAGTGACAATAAACATCAAATTCGACGATTAACATAATCAAAGAAACGAGAGAACGAACACCCGCCGGAAACAACTGAAATTATCATAATTAACGCCTGAACGTCACAGGAGGTGGGGTAGGGGGACGTTGTGCTATTGTGTAACTGATTGTAAAGCCGACGTAGGTACGTATCCATTCATTACCAATAGTTAGTCCATGAGTACCGATTAAAACGTGCTTGTCATGATTTGCGCTCATTTCACAAACAGAATTTAGTTCAATGCTAATGACTTAAGATTCCTAAATTACATTTCCCGCATTGCTACTTATTTTAATCAGTCAGTGACTCACTGAATAAACGTAGATCATTCAGTAATTAAGTGATTTTTTTTTGCAATAAAGGAGGGCCACTTGCTGACCAGTGTAGATTACTGGCAGGTTTAAAACACAGGACACATTCCACAGGTCAGTCGTTACAGGTCATTTCTTTACGTATAAAGGGCCAGCACGCACTTGTTTGGCTCAAACAAATTGTCTCCGCCAAATTCTCAATTTGGTAATCGTGGCCGCACTTAAGAACTTTTTCTTTAGATCATGCCGTGTAAACTGTCAAATATATATAGTTTTCACGCCAGACAAAAATTTGTCCTGCTCCGAAGCAGGACGACGGTGCCTAATGAAGTTTGGTAAGGCTTGACAAAATTTGGTGGGAAAAAGGTTACCTTGCACTCTTGTATCACGGAAATAAATGAGATTTTACTGCCCCATCAGTAAAATACGGTTAATGGAACGTGAC
Source organism: Montipora capricornis (assembly GCF_036669925.1). Classification (NCBI taxonomy): domain Eukaryota; kingdom Metazoa; phylum Cnidaria; class Anthozoa; order Scleractinia; family Acroporidae; genus Montipora; species Montipora capricornis. The sequence continues at coordinate 1,206,301 of NC_090888.1, read as the reverse complement.
CATACTAAAAGGGGCTATTCATGTCGCGTTAGTTATCTTCGTGTTCTTTGTAGTCGGTCGTTCAAGGTCATAACATCAATGGTTCTGTTGTAAATGAAATGAGGACATAGTGACTTTGTTCCTAGATATCAGTTTATAGCGTACACCTGCATTGGCCAAATCTGTTAACCCTTTCAGCCCCGATAGTGCCAAATGGCACTTATAGATTTTACTCTGTCTAACGCCAGACGATTTTACTCGTCAATGGGGAACCCCTCGGGGCTTAAAGGGTTAAGGTCTCATTCATAACTGTTAAAGAGCACGTGTAATCCCTACCTGCTCATAGAAGAAGCTGTACAACTGGCTACTTTAATAGACTGAGTCTAGCTATAAAAGCCTCAGTTAGCCGTCCAAGATTCACTTGGCAGTTTGTCTTCTATAGTAAACCAACTAGCTGTTGGCATTTGTTAAAGTTTTTTCCCTTCCCTCCCTCCCTTTGGAGATGGGTTGGGTTTATCGCCTTGCCTTCATTAAAATTGGGTCACTCCTGCGAGGTGCGGTTAAGTCTGCGCAGTGACTTTCTCCAAGCTTGTTGGCTCGTAAGCCTTTGTACATTGCTCGCTAGCAATACTCTTGTCCGATTCAGCACGTGCTGTTTACCAATCAGCTCGTAGTGCTGGGGAGATAAGTAAGGTTGTTCTATATCACGCAATCCGGAAGTTGCATAGGCTAACGAGTCGCAAGGCAGTGTTCTCCTCAAAAAACGCCAATACGTCTGTTGTCTCGTTCTATTGCGCCTTACGTTATGCGTTAAAAGCTAACTATGTTGATACCAAGGAACAGTGACATTAATGACAGATTGTTGCGCAAAATAAACAAAAATTTGTCCAGTGCTTACGGGCCCTTAAGCAACCGAAAATCTTCAAATTGGCTAACCTTCGGTTTAAACATCATTTTTAGGCCTACTGAGGCCCAGCCTCCCACGAAGACACTGTTAGTGCTCCGTCTCGCGTTCCTCCCCTACGAGCGTCTGTAGAAACGAGCCACACATTCCTTTCCCTTTGTTAAGTAACTGTCTTCTGAAAATCACTTGCGGGTTACATAGGAACCAATAGGCGCTGTGTAGATTGCTTCCCTGTGAGCGTCAATACGTCAACTTACTTCTTCTTTGGATGAATCATGAAAGAAACGAAACCTTTCCAAAATATTCCTCAGAATCATTATTTAGAAATGTGCTTACCATTCAGTCAGAAATCCCGTAAATCTCGGTTTAATGCAAAAGGAAACAGTCATTTCCGGAAAATCCTTTTGGAAAGTGTGGAAGAGGTACTGCTGCTGCCTCCATGTCGTCAACGGCAAAGGAGGCAGAGAAGATAGACCCTGGGAACGAGGTTGCTGCTGTGATACAAAGGAAATTGTGACACCCGAAATTGCCCGTAAAGTTTCGGGACTTTCGAGAAACGGGCTCCAGGCGTGCGTTTCTCGAAAGTCCCGAAAACTATTCGGGCCCGGAAAGCCATTTGTGAAATTGCCAACCGCTTGTTTTAGAAAGCCGATCTTTTAACATGTTTTCAAGGCAACAAAAAGAAAAATAACTGTGCAGTTTGACGAATTAAATCCTCTCCGTTCTTGAGATACAAAGGCAATTGTGACACCCGAAAACGCCCCGTAAAGTTTCGGGACTTTTGAGAAACGAGCCCCAGGCCCGATTATGGGTGGGGTGCAGGGATGACGCAGTGGTGAGGGCACTCGCCTCCCACCGTGAATGTGGCCCGGGTTCGATTCCCAGATCCGCCGTGATAAAAGAGTTGAGTTTGTTGGTTCTCTACTCTACACCGAGAGGTTTTCTATGGGTATACAAAAATTTGGTTTTATCAACGGAGTTGATAATGTAAATTGGCCACCGTACAGAGATTCTAAAAGCTGACGTTTCGAGCGTTAGCCCTTCGTCAGAGCGAATAGAGGGATTATGGGTTACGTGTGGTTTTTATAGTAGAGTAGGGGCTACGCTATTGGTGGTAACATGGCAACGTGAAAAATAGGAATATATTAGTTAAATGAAAAGCGTTCGTTAATACCGTGAGGATTAAGGGTGCCGATTTGAAAGATGAATTTTTGTTCCAGATTCTTGCGGTTTTCCGTCGTACCTAGATGTAGGGAAAGGCCGCAGATAGCCATGTGTTTTTTGGAGTGGTTAGGCAGATTAAAATAGGGTAGGGTACTCCGGTTTCCCCTCTCCTCAAAAACCAACATTTGACTTGATTTGTGTTCATTGTTAATTTCAGTTTACAGTGTCCCCAATTAGTACTTCAGCGCTAGAACGACTAGACACTTAAATAAAGTTCCTTTCTTTCTTTTTCTTTCTTTATGTGCTAAATCGAGTGATGAGAGAAAGTAGCCCTGGTTACAAAAGTTTCGTACGACTTGGTCACTCACCGGGAATTTTGAATTTTAAGTTGTGGTGTTTCTAGGAACTGGGAACTAATCAAATCAAATGAAGATGGTGGACAGCTGACGCTGGATGATGATGATGACAACTTGTCCTCGACCAAAGCTGCTCTTCGTGTTTCCTGAAGTCGAGGAATATTTGAGAAATTCTCTGTTTTCAAAGGTATTTTTTTAATTTCTTCGATACGCATCCTGTCCTAAAAAAAAACTTAAGGAAAACTGTGAAAGTGAAGCATTTTTCACTGACTCCATCGAACATTGTAAATTGGAACTGAATAATCAATTCTGTTTCTAAAGTTATTTCTTTTGACAAGACAGGAAACCAGTGATGATGTGAATGGTTGCGCCACAGAGTTTGATAATTTACTGGAAGCACTGCGCACTCCTCCACTGTCTACCGTCGTGCGAGTAAACAGTTTGAAAACAACAGCTGATGATGCTCTGAAGAAGCTGCAGTGTATTTTGGATCAGGTATGTACTGAGTTTCTTGCTGATCAAATTATCATCAAACTTTGTCGCTGCCAGCTCTTCCAGATTATTTTTGCACCGCCAGGAATTTCCTTGACCCTTGTCCTGTGGCAGGGAACTACTGTAATTAAGGATAATTCTTAAAATTATTTTCCTGAAATTTTTGGTGGACCTTTAAAATCTTTATCTTTGGTGGGAAGGGGAGTATTTTTGCATGGGGACGCATGGGGTAATTTGATTGTGAGGTTGTTGATACAATGAAAATACCAGCATATCTTGTTAAATTCAAGGGTTTGTATCTTTGTTTTGTTATGTTATGATTGTATCATTTGAGGTGTAAAGTAGTTGCAGTAGCAAGAGTTTAATTTTTTTGCTGCTTTGAATTATTTTGTTGCATAATGCACTTCACTTTTCCCATGTGATAACAAAGCAAGAAGACAAGTTAGAATTTTATTTGCACTTAAGTGATAGCACAATATGCATTACTGTTTTCATTGCTAAAATGAGTTTCTTATCCTGGTTTGATCAGGTGGAGGACAAATATGAGGAAAGGCAGGATCATCATTATAAAGTGAGAAAACATCCACTGCTGAGAGATGTATTGATGATTGATGGCTCCGGTCCTTATGTTGACATTCCATTAGTTGAGAAAGAGGTCATTGTCGATTTGCACTGTGGTGCCGCTATACTAAGAGGAGCAATCATTTACGTGCCAGGCATTATGGGAGCTCATCCTGGTGAGAGTGTAAGCCTTTCAACTTGATTAGGTGTCTTTGAAGAAGTTACACAGCCTGGGAAAGCAGCATCTTAAGCATTAGCAAACTCGGATTAGACTGTTATTCTCACTGCAATATCTGGCTAAGTTCTACTCTGTTGGGCTTTGAGTGGCATGTGGCACCTTCTTGTGCCACATCTGCAACACCAAACACCACCACGGTCAATCAAGTGGATAATATGGTATTATTGTAAAGCATATATTACCAATATGTTCAACTCTAGGTATAAAGAAAGGAGACTTGGTATCTGTGTATGCTGACTTGTATGGCATGTGTCGAAAGGGGCTCACCAAACCTTTTGATGGACCAAAACTGTTCCTTGGAAATGGGATTTCTTTCCTTGACAGGAGAGATATATTCTGTTCACAACAAAATTTCAGGTATCAATTGCTCGAAGCGGAAAATACCATAATACTCTTCGTTTGTCCACCCAAATTTTGAATAAGCATTGTTTCCAGTTTCTCCAGGGACTTAGAATGGTCCCAAGAGAAAACAAAAACAATGCTCATTCAAAATTTGGGTGGACAAAAAAAAAGAGTACTATGGTATTTTCCGCTTTGGGCAATAGCTTTAATTAGCATCGAGTTTTGCTCTATTGCATGGCCAGCAATGCTCAGAGGGAATGTGCATTGCAAAGCTGTAGTACATGTAATGGGAAAATCTTCAGTTAAATGTCTTGTATGAACCTTGCACATTTAGGATCCCAGATCATTGCTATTTTGATGTCATTTTTGATAGTCTCCCTTATGCAGTAAGTTTGACCTAACATGAGACTGCAATCACTGCAGAGTTTCGCGCCAGCCAACATGATAACAGGTCTCTTCTTAAGTAAACCCGCTGACCGGGGACTCATATTCTCGGCCAAACGAGTCGGCCATGTTTTGTGTTTCTTAAGACTCTGCGAACTATCTTAAGGACTTGCTTGTCATTTCTCACCTTACGGAGTTCTTGTAAGTGTCTTCATTTTGCTAGCTAAGTCCACTTGTATTGTATTGTTATTTTTGCGTTCCTGTTCGATTGTAGAATGGTTCCTTCATCGTTGGCATTTAAGATAATTTGTTCATCGAGAAGGCTGTTTCTTCATGAAGGAACCATGGTAGTCATCGCTTGTACAATCCCCACGTGCGATTTCAAGACCGATGACGTCTCGGAGGCCCTTGCCATTGCTCTCCTGGCAAACCACGGCTTGGCCCATCAGTGCACATTGCCTAACACAACTGGTCCTTCGCTTCGACCCGTTCCTCGTGGTCCAAAACTCGAACGGCCCAAAGTAAACATTGGCGTCTCGACAGAGGAATGGAACGTGTTCACACGCCTCTGGGCATCGATGATCAATCTGCACCCTCCCAGTTGTTTCAATGCGCAGAAAATGAGCTTGGTGACAGTCTCCTAAAAGCCAACCCACATGCCGCTTCCAACACTCTACCAGACCTGCTTGCTGCCATGCATTCCCTCGCAGTAATACCAGTTGCAACTGGTGTCCTACGCACCGAGCTACTGCAACTACGTCAGGAAAGGGACGAACCGTTCTGCGAATTTCGAAACCTGTGCCTTTAGTACACAGTGTGAATGTGGGAAAAACGTCGACTACACAGACCATGTCATACGAGATGTACTCCTTAATGGGATATCCGACCCAGACATCCGCCGTGAAGTTCTTGGGACCAAGAATGTTCTTCAGACCCCAGTTAATGATGTCATCGCCCTAGTGGAAAACAAGGAGATGGCACGGAACGCCCTCCTGTCATCAACCCTGTCTGCTGTCTCGTCATTCAAGCGCCAACAGGAACCACCGAAAGAGCTTGGTGACAGGGTTTGGAATACCAAACCCCATACAGTGTGCCTCAATTGCTATAGGGTTCGCCGCCGCAGGAAGCGCCTACAGCTTACGCCCCCAGCCCCCCCGCCCACCAGTCAGGCCATCAAATCAGACCTGATATCCCAAGTTGCATCATTTACTTCCGGCACTGCCCGCCGGCGACTTCGCCGCAAACACGTTCCAGCCAGACATGTCATTGTCGGTAGATGCGCACCAGTAACACTTGACCACCACATCTTTACTAAGGGCAAGTGGACACAGGCACACCTCAGAGACCACCCCAGAGTCACAATCACTATCTCCATTGACACCTCAGCCCAGGCCAGATATTGTACGCCCTACCGCACCTCAAACACTCATGCAGAGATCTCAGCCATTGCCGACACTGGTGCACAATCTGACTTGTGGTCAATGAAAGACTTCTTAGCGTGCGGGTTCTCGCGCGACGACCTACTACCCGTTCGTCTTGGCTTGTCAGCCGCCAACCGCTCTCCCATTTCTATTGAGGGCGCATTCTTCGCCAAGCTCACCCCGAAGCTCCACAATGGTGAGGTGACCTCGTGCCGCTCCATGGTTTACGTCAGCCGCTCCGTCCAAGCCATGTACTTATCATACGACTCGTTGCTCAACCTTGGCATCCTCTCCAAGGACTTCGCATCACTCACAACGGCGAACATGCCTAAGGAGGGGTGCCACACCAGAGACTCTGACGCCATGGATACCAACCGTATGCCACCTCTCATTAATGCTGTGCGATCTATTAATGGTGGCTGCACCGCCACAAGTGACCCACATGACACCATGTGCTCATGCCCTCAACGTGACGCTACACCGCCACGTCCCTCCAAGCTGCCCTTCCCCTGCACTCCAGAAAACAACGGACAAATGAAAGCGTGGTTACTTGACAGATACGCCTCCTCAACTTTTAACACGTGCCCGCACCGGGCATTACCGAGCATGGAGGGGCCACCGATTGAGATTCACGTCGAACCTACTGCCACCCCAAAAGCAAGCCACAGCCCGGCCCCAGTGCCCCTACACTGGCAGCAACAAGTGTACGAAGACCTCCTACGCGACGAGGCTCTTGGTGTCATAGAACGCGTGCCATATGGCGAACCCGTGACGTGGTGCCACCGCATGGTTATCACACGAAAGCATGATGGCTCCCCCCGCTGTACAGTAGATCTCTCCCCACTAAACAAATTTTGCAAACGTGAGACATTCGCTACGGAGACACCCTTCCACCTGGCACGTCGTATCCCCAAAGACACATGGAAAACAGTCACGGATGCCTGGAACGGCTACCACAGTGTACCTCTGCGCCAGTCCGATCACCACTTGATCACCTTTATTACTCCGTGTGGTCTCTGGCGGTACACAAGAGCGCCTCAAGGATTCCTCTCGTCCGGAGATGGTTACAACTGCCGCTTTGACGCCGTCCTGTCCACCTTCGAGCGCAAGGAACGCTGCGTCGATGACACCATACACTATGACTCTGACCTAGAGCAGCACTGGTGGAGAACAATCGACTTCCTCACATGAGTAGGCCAGGCCGGCATAGTACTTAACCCTGACAAGTTCCAGTTCGCCGAAAGGAGTGTCAATTTTGCGGGCTTAAGAGGATCAGACTCCACCATTGAGCCACTCCTGAAATACCTCAATGCAATCAGAGACTTTCCCTCTCCGTCCTCGACAACGGACATTAGAGGCTGGTTTGGCCTAGTCAACCAGGTGGCAAACTACGCCCAGCTACGTGACACCATGGAGCCATTCAAGCCCTTCCTCAGTCCTCGATGCAAGTTCTCATGGTCTCCCCAGTTGGAGGAGGCCTTTCAATTAGCTAAAGATGCCATTATTCATGCCATCCGTGAGGGTGTGGAGATCTTCGACATGCAGAGACGCACCTGCCTTCGCCCAGACTGGTCCACGCGTGGCATAGGCTACTTCCTCCTCCAGCAACACTGCAGCTGCTCCTCTGACATTCCAGACTGCTTCCCTGGGGGATGGCGGATCGCCCTGGCTGGCTCACGGTTCCTGACCCCTGCGGAACAACGCTATGTGGCCATCGAAGGTGAAGCCCTAGCTGTCGCCTTGGGCCTTGAACAAACCCGTTACTTCACCCAAGGTTGCGACAATCTTGTTGTCATCACTGATCACGAACCTCTGGTCAAAATCTTTGGTGACCGAACGTTGGACGAGATAACCAACTCACGGCTGTTCCGACTCAAACAGCGCACTCCTCCTTTGCGCTTCGACATCAAACACCTGCCTGGCAAAACCAACCATGCCGCTGATGCAACGTCTAGGCACCCTTCACCGTCCGGCTCAGAAAATAGTACCTCCCTTGGAGTGTCCAGCATCCCTTACCTAGTGGAGTCAGCACTGATGGCGTCTATCTGCCAAGACACTCAGGACATTGGTACTATCTCATGGTCCCTTCTCGCACGCGAGACAGCTTCAGACACCGCTCTGAGTTCACTCCTAAAGCTTATCGAACAGGGGACCCCAAACCTTGCCCTTAATAACCGTTCCCTCGCACCCCTATGGCCCATGTGCGAGTCTGTATATGCACAGAAGGGTGTCCTTTTGTATCAGGACCGCGTCATCGTTCCCTCATCACTCCGCTCCCGTGTACTGCAGAACCTCCACGCAGCTCACCAGGGAACATCAATGATGGAACAGTGTGCCAGGGCCATAGTTTACTGGCCAGGCATGTCCATGGATACCCGCAACATCAGAGACGGATGTGCCGACTGCAATAGAAATGCACCCACACAGGCAGCCACGCCTCCACTCCCCACCACGCCACCCTCTACCCCGTTTGAAGCCGTGTTCGCTGACTTCTTCACCTATGGTGGCCGCCATTACCTCATGATAGGTGATCGCCTCTCCGGCTGGGTTGAGGTTTTTGGATCCCCTGCAGGCACAACCCTCGCAGGCGCTGCCGGCCTCATTCGCCACCTCCATTCCTTCTTCGCCATGTTTGGTGTACCGGTAGAACTTTCCAGTGATGGTGGCCCAGAATTCACTGCAGGTTGTACAGAGGCTTTCCTCCGTCTCTGGGGAGTACGACATCGCATGTCCTCAGCCCACTTCCCGCAGTCCAATGGCAGAGCGGAGGTGGCAGTTAAGGCAGCCAAGCGCCTTCTTATGTCCAACACCGGCCCAACTGGCAGCCTTGATCATGACCGCTTCCTGCGTGCCATGCTGCAACTACACAACACTCCCGACCCAGACTGCAACATCTCCCCTGCTCAGATCATCTTTGGCCGTCCCCTACGCGACACACTCTCCTTCGTCAACTGGCTGGAGAAATTCTCAAATCCAAATGTACGCCCACTCTGGCACCAAGCATGGGCTGCCAAGGAGGAAGCTCTCCGTTCACGGATCCCTCGCACCACTGAGTCTCTCAAAGAACACTCGCGCCCACTACGGCCATTAGTCCTTGGCGAGAGACTATTTCTCGAGAACCAGCAAGGCACCAGCCCCAACAAATGGGACAGATCAGGTATTGTTGTCGAATCCCCAGGCCACGATCAGTACCGGGTAAAGATAGATGGCTCCGGATGCCTCACATTACGCAATCGTGGTTTCCTTCGTGCCTATAGACCGGCTACCCTGTCCATCGAGTTGCTGCCTATGGTACCCCCCTCACCACCTAGCACCGTTCACACCCCTGCGCCGCCGCCATTCCCGCACCACCACTTCATGGAATCAGGCCCACATCTTTCGACACCCCCACCACCCTGCCAGGAGCAACACCATCCTCCGTCTCAAGCACCTGCACCGAGCGACGTGTCCTTGAACGCTCCTACAGCACCCTCTTCAGGCACTGCACCAGTTACACAGGCTGCGGCACCAGAGCTCTTGTCACCCCCGCCAGCGTCACCACGCCCATGTCGTGACCGTCGGCCACCGAAACGTTTTGAACCTGAGACGGGCCTATGGGTACTACATTGAGTCCGTCAACCTATGTTAACATATAGCTTTCCAGACTAGGGGGGGATGCAGAGTTTCGCGCCAGCCAACATGATAACAGGTCTCTTCTTAAGTAAACCCGCTGACCGGTGACTCATATTCTCGGCCAAACGAGTCGGCCATGTTTTGTGTTTCTTAAGACTCTGCGAACTATCTTAAGGACTTGCTTGTCATTTCTCACCTTACGGAGTTCTTGTAAGTGTCTTCATTTTGCTAGCTAAGTCCACTTGTATTGTATTGTCATTTTTGCGTTCCTGTTCGATTGTAGAATGGTTCCTTCGTCGTTGGCATTAAAGTTAATTTTGTTCATCGAGAAGGCTGTTTCCTCAATCACAAAAAACTGTGGGATTTTGTTGTGGATTTTGGAAAAACTTGTTTCCAGAGGAGGACAGAGTAATGTGGTCATGCTCATGGCCATTAATCATTGATATCATTAATAATTTTGTACGGCTATGTAACTCAGATTCAATTAACAACCATGCTAAAGGTTGAACATTTGTATTCACCAGTAAATTCTTTTTTCTCAGGGGTGAAGCAGTTCAGATGACATTTCCTGTTTACAAGTGTCCCTCGCTAAGGGATGTCCTTCCTCAATGGCTGTTTCTCCAGAATTTACCATCTGTTGTTGCAGGACATGTTTTGAATCCTCTGCCTGGGGAGATTGTTTTGGATATGTGTGCTGCACCAGGTGTCTACTTCGAAACAATTATTTTTAGTATTTTGGTACTTTTGTGGAGAGCAACATTGATTGGTTTGAAGAGACTTAATATGTCAAAGACATATATTTGAATTGCAGATAGAAGCATATACTAGAGATTTTTGTCATTGCAGTTATGAACATTACTTAACCCTTTCATTCCAGTGATGCAAAATGTTCATTCTCCAACTTGAACCATAGAGTTGTTTGTTGGGTAGCCATGGGAAGTTGGTGTTATACCAAGATCACACCTCTTGAGCTGACAATAATCTTAACTCTCAATACCAGTCTGACTGACATTTCATTGAAATTGTGAGGAGAATTTACATACTGACCACTCCTAGGAGTCAAAGGGTTAATTAATAATTGAAAAGTCCAGGTTTGAGTAAGGCTTGAGGTCCAAGGTTCAGTCCTCAGTGACACCAACATATGTTTCGACTTTCCTCTGATCCGTGTAGCTATAGCTTTAAATACCCTTTAAATGGACCACTGACAGAAGAAGGGGGGTAAAAGGCGCACCGTCAGCTTTCATTGATGCCAGTTTCGTAACTGAAGGAACTACCGACGTTAACTAAAGTGACTTTACCTTCAGCTTCACATGCTTTGAATGGTTTTTTGAGATAATGAGGTACTTGTAGGCAGCAACAGCCTTGGGAAAAACCACATAGTTTACATACATGTATATGTTACAGAACCTGGTTAGACTTGATTTCAGGTTGAAAATGATTAAAACCTAGGTTGATTTTTAATTTCTTTATGTATGGTATTCATTATCATGAATAGAGACAGAGAAATTATTATAAAGCAACCTAGGTTAAAGTCATTTGACCTGAAATCAAATTTAACCTGTTACAATAACATAATTTTACACATATACACGTAGATTGGCTCAGTTGGCATTTTATCTGCTTGAGATGTTGTTGTTAGCATTGCAGTGCCTGGTGTTTGTGGCACATGAGACTGTGCTTAAATGTCTTGCAATACCACTGGTTTTGTGCACATGCATCTAATAAAAGCTCATGTGTGAGTAGTGAGTTTTAGGAAAAATTATGAGTTTTTTTTATTATAATTATACAGGTGGTAAAACTACGCATCTTGCTTCACTCATGGAAGACAAGGTAACAACAATGTGATGGTGTGTGATCTTCGTTTATGAGCGTGTATGTTACCTGAAAAACTGCATTTCTCTTAGCCAATCAGAATGGTGTAATTTTTTCATGTCTATTCTTAATTAGCAAGCTGAGACCTAGTCTCAATTGTACAATCTGACTCAATTTATCTTAAGGTTTTCTACTTATTGGTTTGTTCTCCTAATCATCATCATTGTCGTCATTCTTTCTCTTTTTGTGGTCATCTTTTTACATGTAGTGTTATAAACTTCTTAAATGTGCAAATATATGCTAATTTCATGCAGTTGAAATATCATTTTTTTACCCTTAATTCTAATCATTAGAACTTTTAAAAACCTTTGTATTTGGAATTGAAATCTGTACATTAACTGATCCATTTTATTTCTTGCGTGGCAACACTGAGTTCTTATGAATTGGTGATTATTCCTTTCAGGGCATTATAGTAGCTTTTGACAAGAGCGAACCAAAAATAGCAAAACTGAAGCTCAACTGTGATAGGCTGGGTGTCCAGTGTGTCAAGACCTTTGTTTTTGATGGTGTGAAAGCCCTTGACCCTGACAAACAAAGGAACACTGACAATAGTACAGGTATACAATGAATATATTTAATAAATTTTTACTTTTATTTTATATACTTAACAAATTTTACTCTGACAGTCTAATGCCAAATGATTTTCCTTGTCAACTGGGGGTATCCTAGGGTACCTGATGAGGAGTGAATAGGTTAAGTGGCAATAACCTAGAACAGTACAGTGTTTAAAATGAGGCACACTAAGTGAGAGAATTATTATAGCATTTTTTAGTGATAAAAGCCCATGGAAGTGCACAACATACATGTAAACTCGGGTGGGTTTATATGCCAGAGAATTTATGGCCCACTAACTTGGCCATTCACAACACATGTACTATGTGAGAGGTAAATTTTTTTTAAACTTATGCTTTTCAGTATCCTTTCCAGTCACGCCACCTTACCCCAGTGGATCATTTGATCGTATTCTTGTGGATGCCCCTTGCAGTGCTTTGGGTCAGCGTCCTCAGTTTGTGGTCAAAATGACATTAAAGGAGTTACAGTCATATCCTAGGCTGCAAAGAAAGCTTTTTACAACTGTAAGTGCTACTCTTGGGATTCACAGTCACAGTAGAATCATACCTTAAAGAACACTTTAATGATCCTGTTATTGCATTATGCAACTTTACTTTCATTAGCACTGAAGGATTATTCAAAGCTACGAGGACGTTTTCAAACGAGTTTTTATATTGATTTCTTGAAGGTGCTAAGAATAATGTTCTTTGCAACTTTATCTAATTTTATTCATTCTTTACTCATCATTTATTGCATCAACCTTTTTTCCAGGTTTGCATTGCCCTGTTAGGGTGGCTACCAACTAGCCTGTAAATGCGGATGAATTTTCAGCCCTTGTTTGCTATTTCTTGAGCAGGGGAGAGAAACATCGCCAAGAAATACATCTGCGTTCTCAGGCGAGCTGCCAAAATGTCAAGCTAAAAGTTGTAGCATGGCATTACTGCTCAAATCTTTTGCAAACTTGATTTTTGAACTTGAATGATTCTTGTTAATGTCTTATCTTTAAAGGCAGTTGGATTGTTGAAAGAAGGGGGTGTACTTGTCTACTCCACTTGTACCCTGACTCCAGAGGAAAATGAACATCAAGTTCAATGGGCTCTGAAATCATTCCCTTGTTTGAGTCTAGAACGACAGGTCAGTTTTTTGAAACCATTTATTATAGAGTTAACTGAATAGAGGGTAATGTGAAGTGCCAGATTTCTATCCCATATGAACCATGTGAGCGTCAGCCCCACCGATGGAAATGGGCCCACACAAGGACAGAGGAAAACTCTGACCAGGGTGGGAATTGAACCCACGACCTTCGGGTTAGATCTCCGCCGCTCTACCGACTGAGCTACAAGGTCAGACGGGAGCAGGCTGTGGAAACTGAAGATGTTAACGTCACGGCAATGAACATGTACAAGTACAAGGAAAGGTTACGTTTATACAAACGTTGGCCGTGTAGCACTTACACCTCAAACAGAGTTAACTGAATAGAGGGTAATGTGAAGTGCTAGATTTCTATCCCATATGAACCATGTGAGCGTGAGCCCCACCGATGGAAATGGGCCCACACAAGGACAGAGAGAAAAACTCTGACCAGGGTGGGAATTGAACCCACGACCTTCGGGTTAGATCTTCGCCGCCCTACCGACTGAGCTACAAGGTCAGACGGGAGCTGGCCGTGGGAACTGAAGATGCCAGAGTTTTTCTCTCTGTCCTTGTGTGGGCCCATTTCCATCAGTGGGGCTGGCGCTCACATGGTTCATATGGGATAGAAATCTAGCACTTCACATTACCCTCTATTCAGTTAACTCTGTTTAAGGTGTAAGTGCTTCACGGCCAACGTTTGTATAAACGTAACCTTTCATTTATTATAGAGTTGAGTTATAGTATGTGGCAGATTTTAAAATGTAATCGTTGCTTGAGCACCAGAATTGTTTGCGGTTGGCCATCTTGATTCCTTAGTTTGCATAATTCATAATTAGTTCTTAGACTTTTTTTGTCAGTTACGGCTACTGGTATGGTTTAAGATTACAAGTACAACAAGTTGCAAAATTGTTGAGACACTTTCATTAAAAAACACTTTTTCTAGCTTCCAGTACCCGCCGTGTCTAGAATTTAAACCTTTTCCACCTCCCTTCCCCTCTCCCCCTTTCAATGTTGACTGTTTAAGTTTCCAACATTTTTTTTTGTCTTGCTAGCAACACTGATAAGGGAGGGGTGGGGGTGGGGGGGGGAGGGGGGCTGCAGTGTGATAGATAATAGGTAAATTAATAACGCCCCAAGAAGGTGAAGTGTCTCCACTATTTTTGCAGCTTGTTGTAGCTACTGTGTGACCAAAGTTCCTTGTCTTCCCTTACGTCGTTGAAGATAACCCAACTGCTGTAAAAAAAATGACATCTCCGCAGTGAACGATTTCCCCATGTTTTCAGAGGTCCCTTAGGTTTTTTCCCCAGGCCAAAAACCGATCGTCACAATGATTGACCAAATACATTGAACCTTGTTTTCAACCAGTCACAAGCATAACCAATTTAATTGACTGCAGATTGCTTGTATTCATACTTAGTAGAGGGGACTAAGATTTAACTGTTGGTGAATGATTTGATTGCCCAAAAATTAATTGTCAGTTTGATGCTGCTTTTAGGTATAGTGTAACTGTAAATGTCAGTTTAGGCATTATCTGACTGCTTATGAAGTCTGTAAAGTCACGAAGGATCACCTCCTCTTAATAAAAAGGTTGTTTAAAGATAAAATGAGAGCGACTATTATTTGTAATTTTGCCTTTTTTTTTCCCGTAGACTCCGCACCTTGGAGATCCGGGGCTTCCCAATTGTGGTTTATCAAATGACGAATGTCTTCTTGTTCAGCGGTTTGATCCTGCCAAGTCATATAAGGATAAAGGAAACGAAAATGGAAATAATTTAGCACTATTGGCTTTTTCATCGCGAAGTTTATAAAACAACGTTGTTAATAAATTCCACCATGAATTCAGTTGTGTTTGTCTATCATACTGTTTTAGGTGTCAGTGCTTCAAAGTTCAAAGGTTGCTCTGGGAAAAAAAGATAACAAGATGCGAAGAAACCGTCTGTTGTCTTCATTGTGATAGGCGAATACACCAGTGGCTCAGTTGGTTGAGCATCGGGTTGCCATGCGGGAGGTCGTGAGTTCATCTCCGGCTGGACCAACACTCAGGGTCTTTAAACAACTGAGGAGAAAGTGCATCCGAAAATGGTTAGACTTTTAAGTCTTCTCGGATAAAGACTATAAACCGTAGGCCCCGTCTCACAAGTATCTTCTATGTTCATAACGTTCCTGTGGGACGTTAAAGAACCCACACACTATTCGAGAAGGGATGAAGTTCCCGATGTTGTGACTGTCCTCTCTTAGTACATGGGTGGGTGGGTATAGCAGGTCCACATCAGCTGAATAGCTGCCAAAACTTCAACCTGCTCAAACAAATAAATAACAAATAAATAACAAACTAACAAAAAAACAAGTGTAGAGTCCTCGCACAATGCTGCATACATACGTACATATTTATTAATCCTTTTACACTGTAGTATTTCTATTTAAAAGGATGCTAAAAAAAAAGTTAACGGTCAAACTACAGGGAAGGGAAGTAAGTATTCTACATGTGATTCATAGCATTTATCTGAAAAGAGAGCACTGAATTTTGTGAGAACAGCTGAACCACAGAGAATGTTCCCGAGAGGGATTACCCCTAGGAAAGAAGGAATATTTATAAGCATTCGAATTTGAAAGGATGGTTTGCTCGGGTTTTGGAATAGGAAGGCTGAACGGGATTTTGGAAAGGGAAGTAAACCAGGTTGTTTACAGCTTGATACATCATGGTTGCAGAGTCTACGTTTCTCCTTTTCTCTAAGCTATCCCAACCCATGGAGTCAGCACAGACAAACCTGTCAGCAGCACGTTGTATTCTTTAGGGAAGCTATGTCTTGCTTTTTAAAAGGTGACCAACAGGGTGAAGCAT
>NC_090888.1:1172948-1175448 GCF_036669925.1 Montipora capricornis | reverse complement strand
CTTTTGCAAAGCTAATACAAAGGTCACGTCATCTTCAATGTCATTTTTGTGACATCATTGATGAAGTACGAATACGCTAATGGCGGATCAGTCTCGAGGACTTCGCGAGAGCTGCGCGCAATCACGATGGCGTTTTCACTTCCGTCGTTTTCACAGCCAATCAGATCACGAGTTTGGTCGGCCGACCGTCCGGAATTTTTGAGATTTTTGGTCAGGCCCAATTTTAGCGATCGATGACATAAGATAACATATGGGCGAATCTAAAAATAAGCCAGATCGCAGCTTGAGGAAATTTAACAAATCGAACTCCCCAGTGGCTCAGCGTTGTCTGTTGAACAAATCGAAAGTGGTTCAGCGTTGTCTGTACTCTTATCGACAATGATATTCGTCATCACAGTGGTTAAAGTGGTGTGTACTCTCGAGGCACACAACATTCAACCACAATATTCAACGCCAAAGAAAGTGTTTATTTCAGAGCGTAACCAAAATCATGATTCAAAGAAAGAGCAAGCGTTGTCTATAACTTTCTCGCAATGTGATTGTCTATTACGTTGCGTGACAAATTGACCCTAGCATGACACGAGCAGCGTTGTCTAGACTGTTATCGGCAACGGGAAATTAACCAATCAGATAGCGAGGTTACAAGCTATAAATTACGCACAACTGCGTGTTTATTAGTTAAGTGAGGAGGTATACTACAAGTGGAGGCAAGCCGAAAGGTGGAGGAGAAAGACAAGCTTTCGGTAAGATACATGTTATTACAGAGTTTATAATCCATAAAGTGAAACGCTTGTTCTCCATCTCTCTCACATAATCATTGCAGTGCTGTTACTTCCAAGCATGTTTATACGGATATACGAAAGGGCTTAACTGCAGAATACCCCTGCCACTCGAATAAAGTTCTGCGTAGCTGGCTACATGGTAGCCAATGAGTTGCGTATTCTTATGCAAATCAAACTCATTTCCCTTTCAATAGTTGAGCACCAAGACTCGCTTCGAAACCGAGACAAACAGCAACTCGGAAATGGCCCATTAATTTAAGCCTAAGCGCTCGTTTCAGTGATTAGGCCTAAGCACGCACTCTTTTAAAATTCTAGCTTTCACTTTGCGGTTGGGTTAACTACACTTTTCAAAATACCTTCTTCTCCTTCCATCTTGAATTGATTATCTTCCGCGTACCGCGTAGCCAGATTCCATCTTGAATTGATTATCTCACTGCGTACTACGTACCGCGTAGCCAGCTTTTAAGATAGCCTTCCCTCTTAAATTGAGTATCTTCCGCGTACCGCGTACCTCGTGACCAGTTTCTAAGATAGCCATTTTCAATTCGCAATTGAATGTTACTTGAATAAATTACATACTTCAACTTGAATTTATCAGTTTCTGCGTACCGCGTAGCCGGCTTCGCAGAACTTTGTTCGAGTGGCAGGGTATTCTGCAGTTACCCCCTGAACAGCTCAATTCAGCAAGGTCTCTCTCGCCTGAGAAATCATGGTAAAATTTGCATTACGCTCTATAACCTAGAGAGTCTTTTGCATAAACTTTGCTTCTTGTTGTTAACTGTAGAACTTTTTAAAGGAATTAAGCAACACAAAAACGGTTTTGAAAGCATTCCAACAACTATATTTTTCTCTCCCTCTCACCTCTCGCTCTTCGCTCGGCTGAATAAGCGCCTGTTGTACAGGCTAAATTTGCTGCGAATAAGTATGGCAAGCCGTTTGTAGCAAAATTTAATCTTAGATGTATATGTTCAATCCTTTAAATAAAGGTTTAATTTAAAGTCATAAAAGGCATTCAATGCAATCCAATCCTTAAATTTTATATGCAATGCAATACCACAAATATTGATTCAATCCAATCCTTAAATTTTATTTTTAATCCAATACCACGAATATTGATTCAATCCAATTTTTAAATTTTATGTGTAATGCAATACCACGAATATTGATTCAATGCAATCCTTAAATTTATATGCAATCCGAAAATATATGTCCAATCTTCCTGGGACGAGCGCGGCCATATAGAACCAGAGTAAACTGTGAAAGGTATAGAACAAAAGATGGCGGCAGATTGGAAAGAATAATTTGACATAGAAGTTGCGTTTCCCAAATTTCTATGAGAACTTGTGGATAGAACCGAGGCAATATTTGAGAACTTTGACACAGAAGCTGCAGGAACGCAGGCCGAAGTTCTTGATCAAACAATTAGCCTACTTAGGTCGATGAAAGAGTGTTGCAACTTGCTGAGATCAAAGTAATTCAGTAAACCCAAATACAACCTGTCACGCAACGAGGTCAAATCCCTAAAGGAGTTGAAAAACAACGCTGCTATAACAAACACAGTAGTTTCTAAAGAAACTGTGGTACTGCGTCGGTGGGGGATTGAAACAAAAATTGATTTTATCAAACGAGTTGATAAAGGGTCGAATAACTACCGTGAAAGATTTACATGAGGGGACGCAAGTTACTTCTACTGTAAGTACCGTTTCACGCTGAGATCG
>NC_090888.1:1162948-1167948 GCF_036669925.1 Montipora capricornis | reverse complement strand
CACAAAGACAGTCTTAAGTTATTTCCAACTGAGTTCGATTCCTTGAAAGCGCCAGTTTTATGTGAGGCAGGGAGCAGAGGTCAATGAATGAGTCACTAACCCAAAAGAAACGAAAAATCACACCCGCAAATCGAACAATTAGATAGAAAACTACTAATAAAACAAATTTTTACGTTCGCGATTAGAACACGTTGCATGTAGGTACTTCAAATCCTGATTACCGATCCCGCTGTTTGTGATATTCTTTGTTGCTCGGATAAATCGTTGATATTCTTCGAAGAGTGTCGAGAGGATATAGCAATACAAAAGCCCTTGATTAACGCGGAAACACGTGATCTGTCAAAGTTGAAGAATGTTCCGCCCACATCATGATTTAAAGACTTGGGACGAGGTCGACAAGCGCTATTAATACCGTAGTTCATTCGTTCGAAAACAAAGCACTCATTGAGAATCCCGGAGCAAAGAAGATAGGTAGGTTTTTAGTAAAGGGTAGTATTATGGTTTATCGCACACTTTTTGCTTAGTGATCATGAAAAAAAGTCCAAAAAACAATTCTTGGTCCAATTCTTGATCCAATCAAAAGAAAAGAAAGTGAATGAATCGCATCTCCTGGCTCCGCGAGCGCTTGTAACAGAATGGAAAAAACAAATTCAGTTTTAAAGCAGGGTTCTATTTCCAAAGGATCTTGATATTAGCAGGCAAGCCACTTATTCATCGAATTCGTTCTGAAAGTCGCTTATAGTAATGTCAGTACAAAGGTTCAAGACATGTTTCAACAGAAAATTCTGTCATCTTCAGTTGATTAATGTACAAAGCGTTAGAAGTTGAATTTATAAGTAGGAAAAATTCATCAGTGCTAATTATGCTAGTAACAACGGAATGTACGTACGTAAATCTAAAACAATCCTTTTAATTCTGACGTTTTATGTACATTCCGTTGTTACTAGCATAATAAGCACTTTTTCCTACTTATAAATTCATAACGGTTTTTCAATATTCTGTAACTGACGATGATGTTCGTGTCATCGAAACATGTCTTGGAAATTAAAAAATTTCGTAATCTTCTTAAAGATAACGATCTGCTTTCTGCTGCCTCGACCTTTTGGTTCCATTATCCACGACATAGCAGCCAGATATGAAGGACGTCTCAACCTTGTATGTATAGTGGTTAAGAAAAGTAAAACCCACAATAGGATACTATAAATAATCACACCAGTGTTCACGGATCTCCGAGTTTCGCAGCAAGAGTTTGGCAAACTGTATTATGATCTTTCTTTGCCCTCTCTGTTGCAGGAGTTCTTTAAAGGTAGCTATACCACTTTTTCGTGATCTGTCAAAGTGCAGGAATGGTCCACCATTAATGAATTCAATGGGTGTCAGTAAAGAGGTGACTGGGTTGTGTCAACAATATTGATTTCCAATGTAAAAAGAGTGGATCCTGTTTTTGTTGTTGCAACAATTGACAAATGAAACGGTTGTTGACAGTTTTATTATACGAAGACTAGCGTGCGAGAAGGCTCCCAGTGTGTAATCTTAAAAGCTTTGTCGTTTTCTTTAAAAGGCTCTATTTGATGAAAAACGTGAATCTTCGTACTGACTTCATTACTATAGGCAACTTTCAGAACGAATTATATGAATAAGTGGCGGAGTATTCAGCGGATAAGCTGTACTTTTTTCTATTTATTACTTTTCTGTCTGCACTTTTAGTGGAACAAATCTTATTCTTACTGATTTTAGTCTTTAAAAATCTATATTTGTGAAAGAACAATCGTTGTGTTATTGTAATAGGATGACGTGGCCAGTAACTGTGAAACCGCAGCTGACAACACATGTACCTCGAACTACTGAGAGCCTGCTCGCAGGCTAGTCTTCGTTGAATAAAAGTGTCAATTATTATTCACAATTGTTGCAAAAAAAGGATTTGATTTCATTTCTTCCACCCGTTTTATGTTGGAAGTCCATATTGTTGATAGACCGTATTGACCTCTTTACTGCACCCATTTAATTAATGGATTCGTCGGAGTAAGCGTTGGAATTTGTCACCGCAATGGCTTAAGATTCACGCTACAAAAGTAACTTTGAATGCTTATCATATTCAAGCGATGAAAAGAAAAACGCAAAGATACAATAGGTGTTGGCCTCCTTAAAAAATAACTCTATGGCCCAAAAGGAAAAGGGTGCCAAAGCAAAGCCCCGTTGCACTTAGAGAGTCGACCCACACGTCAAGCACAAAGAGCCTATCTGCAACTAACCTGGGATAGATAAATCAATTTGATCCTTGCTACAATAAATAAATCATGAGAAGAATTAATTGGATAAGAAATTTGTTTATTTTTAACACTTACAATTTCTTCAAGAAAGACGATTTTAAGTTGTTTTGAATAGGAATGTTTAATAACTGTATTATGTCACTTATCTGCTGCAGTTCTGGTATTCTATTTGTAAATTTCCTCTACTTGAGCAAAAAGTTCAATATTTAGCAACCGAAGGAATGAAGTGTGTTGAAATATCTATTACCCCAGGCAGTGTGTCATATTTTAGGAAAGGAGAAATGAGTGAATCAAAGGGAATTGGTCCAATGAGCTATCCTTGAGGTACACGGCAGGAAGTTCTTACGAAGCTAGAACTTAGGTACATTTTTCATAGTGACTATCTACAGGAGACTTTCACGATAGCCTCCGATGTAAAGCAAGTCATATGCATGGCAATATCTAAACTCAAGTCTTTTGCTGCCGCAACTTCGAGGCAGCTTTCTAATCGGTTATCGGTTTCAGTATTCATGCACTTGTCCATTCAGTCTCCAAAATCATGTATTAGAGATCAAAGAACTGTACTATGCACTTACCTATGACTCGAGATCTATAGTCCTGTGTCTTTACCGCTACACTTCAGCGTCGAACATGATCAACCCAACACAGTTCTTTTCATTATTTACTTTTGTATACTGAAAAGTCAGAATTGATATCGATGTAATAATAACCAAAACTAATCCTAACCTGAACCTAGTTTTTCTCGAGGTTTAATTTTGGCTCCAAACAAGTTTCCTCAATTCATCTGAGTGCATATTCAACCTAGGTAAAGTGAGGATCACCAATTTAACCTGTAACGAGATGCTTCCATGAAGCATACACTGGGTTGCCTGTGGTACGTGTTACAGAAAATCAGAAGGCACTGAATAGTGTGGTATTGAACTACAGCATTCCAGTCTCTGAAGAATAACAAATAAAAGAGAAGAGAGAAACATTAGCTTCTGGGCTGACATGTTGATAATTTTCAAGCCCCTCACAACTTCTTTTCACCACAAGTTGAAGCGTGCCCTATTGGCATCTGACAGCTTTGTAATACTAAATTAAAGTTCACTGAAGTTTCCCTATCCGGCAGGGTTAGTATCTGGATGGGTGACCTAAACAATATACCCCTTCATAAAACAGAAGCATCGGACCGAAAATACTATTAACGCTAACAAATGCGAACTCAGCAAGTACAGATTTTGTTAGCTTGCTTTATGCAAAACAAATATTGATGCAAAAGTAAATAACTATTGATACACAGTTTTTAAGAAGAGCAAAAAGAATTTTCCGGAACGGTCGATCGAGAATAAAATATTTACGACATGAAAACAACATTAATTTTAAACCGTGAATATAGTATATAAAAGTTACGATCAGCGACAAACATTTTGGGAGATCTTTGCTCCGTTCAAATAAATCGCAAAATCGAAAGTGGCATGGCCGGAATTCAGCGGGCGCCGTGATTAAGTTACCGCGGCATGTTTACTCGCCAAACAGTCAAGCATCTGTGTCAAATGATGGCAAGATACCGGGTTTTTGTAAGTTTCTTTTTCTGTCAAGTGTTATAAAGTTTGACAATAAAATGAGCGAAGTCAAAACAAAGATCACAATCGCCCAACTCTTGAGGTTGACAATTTGTTTATGCAAAGTCAAAATTTACTCTCCAAGACGCGTACGACGTTTTTTATCACCAGGTAATTCCATCATTTTGGAAATAGCAGCTACTTTATTATTCATCTGCGTCACAAATTTTCACTGATTTTGGGGCTCATTTTGTTGAAACTCAAGCACGCTTCCAACAGGCCTGTGAACCCTCGCTGCTTACAGAGCAATACTAAAAAAATTCTCCCATATCACATTTCAACCTTAAGCTCGAAAATTCAATACACAACATGATATTATAATTCACAAGAGCAGAAAATACCACAGAATCCTTTTCCAGCGAAAAATTTATTGAAACAAACAACATATTTGCTCTAAGAGGCGAAAACCTCTTCCTATTTCATTGCGTGCGTGAAGGCAAGAAACTCGATCGTGTTAAATTACCATGTACTTCAGGTAAATACAGCTCACTTCGATTTCGGCTCGACGGGCGATAGATTGTTGTCGAAGTCCATTACTCGTCGCTTTTAACATTCCACCGCCTGTATATCCAATTGACCTGCCATTCATGAGCTTCATAAGGGTATATTTTGTTCAAAGATCCACTAAAACGCCATTCGCGTTACATGACTTTCGACGCCATTGCCGGTGAAGTTAATCGTTCTACTGTGTACACCAGAGAAATCTACGCATTTCCCACCACCCTCTCGATCCTAAGAAAATACGCGCAGAAGGCTCTATGCACAAAGACAACACTTAGCAGGGGAGTGACAGGCAAGACTTTTACCGACACGGAAAATAATAAAAAAGAAAATAAATAAAACAAACAAACAAACTAAACGCAGACCCCGACTGGGTTTGCCATACTGGCAACCCAGTAAAACCGGATTCAACCTGAGACCGGGTTTTACCTGCAACATATATACGTTGCAACTGGGCAAATTTATGTTCTCCTATCAAATCTCGACCCTTCCCGTTCACTGCAGTTAGCAGACAAAATTGTTTTACTGAAAAATTCATATACATTCCTACTATACAAGAAATTATAAGACCTTCCAATTACTTTACTGCAGAACTAATACTAAAAAGCAATTCTCCGCGCTTTTT
>NC_090888.1:1152948-1157948 GCF_036669925.1 Montipora capricornis | reverse complement strand
GATTTAAGCAACTTTTTGGGCCTATGTGATCGTTTAGGAGTACCTATAGCACATGAAAAAACGGAAGGTCCTTCAACCACTTTACAGTTTGCTGGGATAACACTCGACACGATTAATATGGAAGCGCGTCTGCCGGACGATAAGCTTCGAAAATGCAATGCTCAGTTATTGGACATGCACAAACGCCGTAAAACTACCCTGAAAGAACTTCAATCTTTGATTGGATTATTGAATTTTACTTGTTCAGTTGTTCTACCGGGTCGGGCCTTTCTTCGGAGGCTTATTGATCTCACAAAGGGTGTTCGTCTCCCTCACCACCGTATAAGGATTACGGAAGCCTGTCGTCGTGATTTACAAGTATGGCTTCAATTTTTAAGAGATTTTAACGGCCGTACATTTTTTCTGGACGAACCGTGGCGGGTTTCACCGCCCCTCAAACTTTACACCGACGCCGCGGGTTCAAAAGGATCATGACTAAAACACCACACGAGTACATACGGGTAACATACGAGTAACATACGAGTAACATACGGAACATACGGATACATACGAATACATACGACTAACATACGAGTAACATACGAGTAACATACGAGTAACATACGGATACATACGACTAACATACGGATACATACGAATACATACGAGTAATACGAATGTTTTTCTCATAAAGGAAGCTGTAATTATAAGCCTTGCAGGCATTTTTCACGTCAGCAAACACGTACCCGGCTCAGTTTGAGGGGGGAGGGAGGGGATGTTGATCGACCCCCCAAGGCTTTCGTTAAATTTAGTCACAGTAAAATAAATTCACATGGAGTGCAAAACCCTTTGCTTGCGCTACAAGATGACAATATATTTTGGATGTCGCTGATGTCATCTGACGTCATCAGATCCGCCATCTTGATTTCGCTATTTCAGCTTAAGTTGCCTATGATAAAACAGTGCAAAATCAAGCCAGAAAGCTTAAATGGGGTAAAAGATTATGACAGACCTGCTCTGACTTCCTTACGTGTCTTAAATGTAAACTGGCCTGACAGTCATAATCATCTACGAGAGCAACATCCAAAATATATTGTCATCTTGTTGCGCAAGCTAAAGGCGGCGAAATACGAGATACAAAAACCCTCAACTTGACGTACTCAACTTTATTTCGTTGCAAGTTTGGGTCGATTTTTCCCGTTTTTCACCTTGCATGATCGATCATGACTAAAACACCACACGAGTACATACGGGTAACATACGAGTAACATACGGAACATACGGATACATACGAATACATACGACTGACATACGACTAACATACAAGTAACATACGGATACATACGACTAACATACGGATACATACGAATACATACGAGTAATACGAATGTTTTTCTCATAAAGGAAGCTCTAGTTATAAGCCTTGCAAGCATTTTTCACGTCAGCAAACACGTACCCGGCTCAGTTTGAGGGGGGGTGGGGGGGGGGGAGTGGTGTTGATAGACCCTCCAAGGCTTTCGTTAAATTTAGTCACAGTAAAATAAATTCACATGGAGTGCAAAGCCCTTAAGGCGGCGAAAGACGAGATACAAAAACCCTCAACTTGTGGTGCAACATCGTTTCGTTGCAAGTTCTGGTCGATGTTTCGCGTTTTTCACTTTGCGTGATCAACTTGACCCGCAAAAAAAAACATTTGTTGCGAGTTGAAGAAATGCAGGGCGCTGAGTGGTTGATTTGCTAGTACAAGAGCACATTTGTTGCGCGACAAGTTGTGAGCTTGATGAAAAACGAGCAACAAAGCCAAGATTTGTTGCTCAGAGTAGGTTCGCGCTCTACTTTTCGCAACAACTTTCTTCAACCCGCAACAAATGTTTTTGTTGCGCGACAAGTTGATCATGCAAGGTGAAAAACGGGAAAAATCGACCCAAACTTGCAACGAAATAATGTTGCGCGTCAAGTTGAGGGTTTTTGTACCTCGTATTTCGCCGCCTTAAGGGCTTTGCACTCCATGTGAATTTATTTTACTGTGACTAAATTTAACGAAAGCCTTGGAGGGTCTATCAACACCACCCCACCCTCCCCCCCCCCTCAAACTGAGCCGGGTACGTGTTTGCTGACGTGAAAAATGCTTGCAAGGCTTATAATTACTGCTTCCTTTATGAGAAAAACATTCGTATTACTCGTATGTATTCGTATGTATCCGTATGTTACTTGTATGTTAGTCGTATGTCAGTCGTATGTATTCGTATGTATCCGTATGTTCCGTATGTTACTCGTATGTACTCGTGTGGTGTTTTAGTCATGATCGATCATGCAAGGTGAAAAACGGGAAAAATCGACCCAAACTTGCAACGAAATAAAGTTGAGGGTTTTTGTATCTCGTATTTCGCCGCCTTTAGCTTGCGCAACAAGATGACAATATATTTTGGATGTTGCTCTCGTAGATGATTATGACTGTCAGGCCAGTTTACATTTAAGACACGTAAGGAAGTCAGAGCAGGTCTGTCATAATCTTTTACCCCATTTAAGCTTTCTGGCTTGATTTTGCACTGTTTTATCATAGGCAACTTAAGCTGAAATAGCGAAATCAAGATGGCGGATCTGATGACGTCAGATGACATCAGCGACATCCAAAATATATTGTCATCTTGTAGCGCAAGCAAAGGGTTTTGCACTCCATGTGAATTTATTTTACTGTGACTAAATTTAACGAAAGCCTTGGGGGGTCGATCAACATCCCCTCCCTCCCCCCTCAAACTGAGCCGGGTACGTGTTTGCTGACGTGAAAAATGCCTGCAAGGCTTATAATTACAGCTTCCTTTATGAGAAAAACATTCGTATTACTCGTATGTATTCGTATGTATCCGTATGTTAGTCGTATGTATCCGTATGTTACTCGTATGTTACTCGTATGTTACTCGGATGTTAGTCGTATGTATTCGTATGTATCCGTATGTTCCGTATGTTACTCGTATGTTACCCGTATGTACTCGTGTGGTGTTTTAGTCATGATCGTTCAAAAGGCTATGGCGCGCTTTTTGGAAAGCGCTGGTTTTACGGAGAATGGCCTGCCAATTGGAAATCATTGAACATTGCATTTTTGGAGCTCTTTGCGATCACTATCTCGCTCCATGTGTGGGGATGTCAAATGAGCAACCAATGTGTCGCTCTGTTTACTGATAATGCGGCTTTGGTTGACATTATCAATAAGCAGACTTCAAAACACCCCATGATCATGATCTTAGTCCGTGACCTTGTCCTAACATCACTACGTCATGATATCTTGTTGATGTACCCGGTGTTGACAATACCCGGGCGGACTTAATTTCTCGTTTACAGATTGTAGATTTCAGGAAAGCCTTCCCAGATGCCGACCCAGAGCCAACCCATGTTCCCGAGACCCTTCTCCCGCAGAAGTGGTCGATACGTTAAAAGAATTACTACATTCCTCATTGTCGGAGCGGTCTCGCAAACAATACTCACGGGCTTGGGTTGTCTTTACTGAATTCTATACCCGCTATCAGAGTGCCGACTTACATTTCCCCGTTTCGACCGCGTGTATCGCATTATTCATTTCCTTTTTATGTGCCAAGGGCCTAGCTCCTGCTACCATCAACTCGTACCTATCAGCCGTAGCATATGTACATAAGATCAAAGGCCACTACGACCCGACCAAATCATTTTTAGTTGAAAAGCTTCTTGTGGTCTTAAGACGCCGCGGTCAAGCCGATGTTCGTATGCCCATTTCACGTCCATTATTGTACGAATTAGTTAGCGCTTTGCAGCATTCTAGTCCATCTGCCTATCGTAGATCTCTGTTCGGGGCAATGTTCATGACCGCATTTTATGGTTTCTTCAGAATAGGTGAATTATCTTGCACAAGTAAAAAGCAAGTTGACACCGTTCTGCAATTTGATCAAGTCACGTTTTTGAAACAATCTTCTCGAGTGACGGCTGTCAAGATTGTGATCACTAAGTTTAAACACAACACGAATCATCGGCCGTTTGTCATAACCATAGAAAGCGAACCTTCAGAACCATTTTGCCCCGTGCAGACCTTAATCGACTACATTAAACTTAGGGGTTACCATAAAGGCCCCTTGTTCACGTGTGCAGCTGGCGGGGCAATCTCGATACATACTTTTAACATTGAGCTCCGTCGTGCTTTGAACTTTTGCGGCCTTGATTGTTCTCGCTACAAGAGCCATAGCTTTCCCATTGGTGCAGCGTGCCATGCGTCTGAGAAAGGTTTTTCGGATTCGCAAATCCGTGCCCTAGGTAGATGGCGTTCGGACGCTTTTAGAACTTACATTCGTCCGCCTTCACTCAAAGCCAACTAATTCTTTTTATACGTTTAAGACACTAGTCAAGCCGCGATTGGATCTCCTTTGTATGGGTCAGTCAGGAGCTGCTATGCAGTGGTGATTTTCAATACGGCTATTTAACCATCCGTTATAGGGCCCGTATATTTTGTCTTCATCTCTGGTTAGTATTAACGGGCCACGGTGGATTCTCTGATGTGTGGGTCAGTCAGGGGCTGCCATACTAAGAGGGTTTTTCACTGTGAACTCTTTTCGCTCTCACTTCCTATGTACTTTACCAATATGTTTCCATGTACAACTTTGTCAAAATGTTATCTGTCTTACGAAGGAGCTAAGTTGTTGGAAAGAATTGCTATTTTATTTCCCCTCTGTTTTCAATGTCAGTTCGCGTCCGGTTCATGACTGGGTCAGACAGGGGCTGCTGGTCACGACAGTACCTTACAGGACTTTCTTTTATCCTCACTGTTTTTAGTTTAATATTCCTCGGGGTTCTTAGTTCCGTATCTTGGTGGGGAGGTCACACGTTGTGTGCCTTGTGGCGCTTATTTCTTCCCCACCTTTTCCGAAGAGACATTTAATTACTTAATTATTTCCATGTCACGTCACGCTCTGATTAGTTTGTTAAGCGTGGCGTGACTTTTTAATGTTATATCAATAAATACGTCACAATAGTGGCCAATTTTATCCAACCATATTCGT
>NC_090888.1:1137948-1147948 GCF_036669925.1 Montipora capricornis | reverse complement strand
TTTTCGGCCAATCAGAGTAAAGTCCAGATTCTGGACTACGGGCCGACCACTCGTTAACAAATTGTATTAGGCGTACCTTTTCGTACCCTTTCTAACGAAGAGTACGCCTGATCGTAGGTTATCTTTGAACCAAATTTTCAGAATTATATTCCCTCACCACGCATACACCGAGGTTCTGAACCGTTCTGGATGTCCTCGACTCGTTGATAGGCGTTATACTATCTGCGGAAAGACTTTCCATAAAAATCTGTGAGCCCTGTTCCAAGCTTAACTACCTCGTCCCCCTGACAAGGGGAAGCGTCAACGGCCGTTCGTTGAGAAAATCCAGCAAGTTCTCGATGTTTAAATGCAGGAAAGAATGCTTCAAATTAAGCTTTTTTCCAACAATGTGTAGGAACTCTTATGAACTGCCTTAGAAGTTTTAGATTGTTTTAGTTTTTTTTTTGATCGTTTTCAACTTATACATTAACAGAGCTCTCAATTGTTAAAG
This sequence comes from Montipora capricornis, assembly GCF_036669925.1. Classification (NCBI taxonomy): domain Eukaryota; kingdom Metazoa; phylum Cnidaria; class Anthozoa; order Scleractinia; family Acroporidae; genus Montipora; species Montipora capricornis. Next base: position 1,147,458 of record NC_090888.1, on the reverse strand, counting down.
TGTCCTGTGTTTCTTGTACCGAAGGTGCCAAAAAATTATTGGGGAGATCCGGGGAAATTGGCACTCAAATCGCTTGGCATGCACCGTCGAGTCCGCCATTTTTGTTTTTTATGCTACTTGCTAAGAGAACCCATGTTATTATGGTCAGCCTGAGCGAACATACCGGCGTATACTTCATATATTTACGGGTGAAAGTCCTGAAAAAACGAGGAAATTGGTCGCACACGAACAGATTGAACATTGGACGAAAATCAGTGCCAGTGAAGGAAGAAATTCGGAATTTATGAGCACCTAGACTGCGATAAGTCTCTCTTTTGCTCTAGAATCGTTGAAACGAACGCGTACGTTGAAGTTTTTAACGGGCTGAAACTGCGGGCCACAAATACCGCGTCTTTTCGCTCTAACAAACGACCGCGGTATTTGGGAAGTGTTTGTTTCTTTTAACGAAAGATTGCGTGAGACTTGACAGCTCTGCATTAAACTAGGCTGTGTTTCTATTCTTAGATCTTGCTCTTAGACGTTTCCTTACATAATTTGTATACAGTATAGGTATTCTTTTTATTTGTGTATATTTTAATTAGCCTTTTAAATTGCAATTCACTGTAACTTTATATACGGTGTGATGTTTTAGTAATATTATATATAATATATTATTATTATTACCAAAACTTAAAGTGCTGTTATGACCAATAATCAATTCTACTTTTCTTTTGTATTTCAAAACTATGTTAACTGAACACTAAGTGACCAAAGTTTTAAGCCTTCATTTTAAAAAGACACCTGTTTATTTTGGCTGAAAATTTTCTAATTAATGGTCAGCCATTACTAACTGTAAAATCTTGAGAGAACTGGATCGAAGATAAGGTGACGTCAAAGACTCACGTTTTTAAAAATGCAATGAGTGTGCACGAGCCTAAATTAATTTGCAGCACGGGCGTTTCGAGCTTTCAGACTTTTAAACTCGTGTTTTGCATGTCTAATAAGCTGCGTTGACATGCGGCAATTTTAAGCTAGTGAGCCTTGGATGTCATCTTATCCTCGATCCAACCCTTTGAGGTCCAATCGGTCAGTCCTGAACGTGAATAATGGCGGACCCTGAAATCCTAAACTTGCACTCAAAGTAAACAGCCTTTGGATAAAATTCGAATCTAAAAATTTTGCCAGTCAGGTGCCAAGCAAAGACTCTTTAAATCTGAAGGAAAAAGGGAAGTGATTTTATTATTATTATTATTATTATTATTGTGGTTATTATTATTATTATTATTTTATCATAGTAGCACTTTAAAATAGTAACACGTACCACAGGCCACCAAGTTTACGCTCATGGAGCGTGTAGTTCGCAACCTCGACAAGGCAAACGACATTATTGAGGCACCGGTATCGCATGAAGTTATGGAGTTAAAAATACTCCATGATCGCTTCAGTTACCAGTCACACTTCAATCAACGTGGATTTCACCAGAAGTCCAGCGATTCTACACTCTGCGATCCGCCATCTTGTTCTTGTGACGTGAACCTATATTTTGTCCTTACCAGTCTCTTTCTACTCGGTGTTCAAATTTCCTTACAGTTGTTGTCTTTTACCATCATCCTCTTGCCTCGGGTTTCCACGTAGTTTTATTTCCATCATTTAGCCCTTCCAAAGATGTTTGCTTCACGACCCGAACGTCTCCGTCGGCAAAAATCATTTTTTGTGGATAAAGTCGTTTCCAGTTTTCCGCGAAAATTGTTGCCCGATCGGAGGTAACGCAACTTTTGTTTTATTTTGAACCGCTTTCGAAGAAAAATTTCCCTACCTGTCAAATGATGAGTTAATGAAGGACTACTACTTTTTCCATGTTTTCACATCCTAATTCTTTTAATTACTGGAAATTGATTGAAGTCCGATAAGGAGAGTTGAAAAAGAAATGTCAAGGCTTAGTTCATTTCAGCGACCTTGCCAAGTGGAGCAAAGTTAGTAATTACCTTTGATGCCTGACGAAACTGGACTGGACGAAAGAAGAGACTAGACCCTCCGTGAGGGTACACTGGGTTGCCTGTGGTACGTGCACCGTTCCAGACATTTTTTTTAAAGTTTGGGGGTCATTAAGACCATTTAAGGGGTCACCAAGAAGTCATACCAGCAGAGGCCCTTTGGCGCACATGTCCTCGCACGTTCGTACGACGAAACAGATCTGTCCTTGCGTAATATGTAGCTCTAACAGTGCACGATATTGTTTTGGTATTGTCTATCATTGTAGTGCCATGGTAAAAGTCTTGGGTAAATAGCCTGAGAAGACATGTGGTACTAGCAAAGTACTGAACCCAGAAAGATTGAAGAAAATAAATGGGAAGTGAGAAACATTGGCTTCTGGGCTGACATGTTGCTAAACTTCTTTTCACCACAAGTTTAAGCGTGTCCTCTGAGCATCTGACCGCTTTGTAATCTAAAATTTACTAAAGTCAAGTCCTGTCCGGCGGGGTTAGTGTCTGGATGGGTGACCAAAAGCATGTACCCCTTTGTAAAACAGAAGCATTGGACCGAAAATGCTATTAACGCTTACAAATGCGAACTCAGCAAGGTACAGATTTTGTTAGCTTGCTTTATGCAAAAACAAATATTGATGCAAAAGTAAATAAATATTGATACACAGTTTTTTGAAAGAGCAGAAGGAAATTTCCAGGACGGTCGCTCGAGAATAACATATCTACGACATGAAAACAACGTTAATTTCAGTAGGGCTAACGCTCACATGTTTCATATGGGATAGAAATATAGCACTTCACGTTACACTACACTCTCTTCAGTTAATTCTGTTTAAAATATAAGTGCTACTCGACCAGCGTTTGTATAAACGTAACCTTTCCTTGTACTTGTACATGTTAATTGCCGTGACTTTAACATCTTCATTTCCCACGGCCTGCTCCCGTCTGACCTTGTAGCTCAGTCGGTAGAAAGGCGGAGATCTAACCCGAAGGTCGTGGGTTCAATTCCCACCCTGGTCAGAGTTTTTCTTTGGCCTTGTGTGGGCCCAGTTCCATCAGTAGGGCTAACGCTCACATGGTTCATATGGGATAGAAATAAAGCACTTCACGTTACACTACACTTTCTTCATAAAATATAAACAGTTACGATCAGCGACAAATATTTTGGGAGATTTTTGCTACGTTCAATTTTGTTATTGTAAGTTTTGGCTGCACAAATAAATCGCAAAATCGAAAGTGACATCGCCGGAATTCAGCGGGCGCCGTGATTAAGTTACCGCGGTATGTTTACTTCCCAAACAGTGAAGCATCTGTGTCAAATGATGGCAAGATACCGGGTTTTCGTAAGTTTCTTTTTCTGTCAAGTGTTATAAAGTTTGACAATAAATGAGCGAATTCAAAACAAAGATCACAAAAGCCCACCATTGTTTCTGCAAAGTCAAAAATTTACTCTCCAAGACGAGGTTATTTATCACCAGGTAATTCCATCATTTTGGAAATAGCAGCTACTTTATTATTCACCGGCGTCACAATTTTTTGCTGATTTTGGGGCTCATGCATTTTGTTGAAACTCAAGCACGCTTCCAACAGACCTGTTTATTTTCATGAAACCTTTCCTGCTTACGGAGCAATACTAAAAATATCCTCCCGTATCACATTTCAACCTTCAATACACAACATGATATTATAATTCACAAAGGCAGAAAATATCACAGAATCCTTTTCCAGCGAAACATTTTATTGAAACAAACAACATAAGATGCACTAAAACTCCATTCGCGTTGCAATGACTTTCGACGCCATTGCTGGTTAACGAGAATAACAAACTCACGAGGCAGAATGTATATTTATATTTAATTAAGTTAGCACAACAGAAAAACGCTAACCTCATTTTGACACGAAAATGCTTTACTATTGCCATAAAAACTATCCAGTTAAGCTCGCATATTATAAAACATGATGATGTCATAAAGGCCACCTTTACCAGCGAACAATTTTTTGAAACAAACAACATATTTGCTCTTAGAGGCGAAAACCTCTTCCTAATGTTTTATCGCGTGCGTGAAGACAAGAAACTCAGGGGCACCCAACGAGAATATAGTTCAAAACCACTTAAACATAGCATTGTTAAACGTATTTTGGTGTTTAAACGGTAGATATAGGCATATTTTTATCCCCTAAATTGTTTTTATCTGTTCGGATTTCCTAGCTGAAAGTCTAGTGATCCGAAAATTATAGGGATCAAAACATACCTTTTCGAAAATTTCAGCCAGATAAAGGGCTCCCGAAAATTCTAGGTGACCTTTTTAGGGTAAAAATCCGTCAAAAATGGGCAATTATTTCATTTTTTAGATGTTCGAAAATCCTAGGACAGGCAGGCAAGCAAGAAATTTTAGAACAAATGTTCCGAAAATTCTAGATCTCAAATCGTCTTCCGAACAGATATTTTCCGAAAATTGACGTTGGGTGCCCCTGGAAACTCAGTAGTGTCAAATTACCATGTACTTCAGGTTCAAACCCTTTCCTGAAGAACCTTTTCCTTGAATAACAAGAAAATGCTTTACTATTGCCATAAAAACTATCCAGCACACATATCATAAAACATGATGAATTCATAAAGGCCACCTTTTCCATCGAACAATTTTTTGAAACAAACAACATATTTGCTATTAGAGGCAAAAACTCCTTCCTATTTCATTACGTGCGTGAAGAGAAAAAACTCAATCGTGTCAAATATGCGCAATATTACAACAAACTAAAATTTCAGGATCAAACCGTTTCCATGAAAAACCTTTTCCTTGAATAAGGAAGCACAAAATAGACGACAAGCTTTCTTTCAAATAATTCTTGGCTGTCACATATCCAATTCTTTTTTTACCTGAAGACTGTGCAGAGTTGATCACAGATCCACTAAGGTGTTCGATTCGTTCTCTGTCTTTGTTGAACCCATAAGTTACCAGAGAATTTTCCACTTGGTTTCAGTGTTCTACATAACAGCACACTTGGCAAAATCTTAGAAATGCAGCTCACTTTGATTCCGGCTCGACGGGCGACAGATTGTTGTCGAAGTCCATTACTCGTCGCTTTTAAGATTCCACCGCCTGTCTTGTTCAGTATCCAAATGACTTGCCATTATTGAGCTTCATAAGGGTATATTTTGTTGAAAGATCCACTAAAACGCCATTCGCGTTACATGACTTTCGACGCCATTGCCGGTTAAGTTTATCATTCTACTGTGTCCACCAGAGAAATCTACGCATTTCCACTACCCTCTTTATCCTAAGAAAATACGAGCAGAAGGCTCTATGCACAAAGATACCACATAGCAGGGAAGTGACAGGCAAGACTTTTTACCGACACCGACAAAAAAAAAAAGAAAATAAATAAAACAAACAAATCCCACCCACTTTCCTACTGGGATTGCCATACTGGCAACCCAGTAATTATTATTAACGTTTGTCATTTGAAGGTCAACCAAAATTAATTTCCCGATTGTATTAAAAATCAAACCTGTGGAAGATCAATTGTAACCCATTCTGGCGTAGGTGTAGGGCCTATTCTAGACCCAAACACTCTGATTTATATACCCTATGCTAGAGTAAACTGCTTGAAAACCATACCCTTCACAGCGGCACATACCTATATAGCCCATATATGGCAGTACCCATATAGGCCAGACACGCGTACGGCTTCGTATGTGCCGGCTGAGTTTGTTCTCTACTCTACACCCAGAAGTTCCGGTTTTCCTTCTCTTCGAAAACCTTTGATTTGATTTGCGCTGATTTGTTGATTGCAGTTTACAGTGTCCCTTAAACACTTAAATAAAGCTCCTTTCCTTTCCTTTTTTTTCGTGGAACTTGAAATGCAGTTCTCAGTGATGATTAATTCCACCCCGACAAGATCAAGGTGCTTCGTATAGCGTAAGCGAGATTTGGAGCACCGTGATTTATATTCTACACGGGGAAACCTTAGCCTCAGCTGAGTCAGCTAGCTATCTTGCCGTCGCCTTAACTAGAAGGATCTTAATTGGAACGAGCACGTTAATTATAATACCTCTGACAAGACCAATAAAACCCTAGGTATCCTTAGATGATGAGAACTTTAAGATTTAGTTCCCCTGTTCTTAAGACCTTGGCATAATACACTCCCAAACTGGGTTATGCGGACATCGTGTAGGACCCCTACACAAAGACGACTCGTGACATCGTCAAGCTGGAGATGGTTCAGCTTAGGGCTGCTCGCTTCGCCCTAAATAGATATCATAATACATCTAGTGTCAGCGATATGTTACAGAAACTTGGATGGGTGTCAGTTCCGGAACGAAGGATGGTGCTGCCGCTGTGTATGTTTTACAAGATTCAAAAGGGTGTGGTGGACCTGGGCGCACACTAAGAACATTTGCTCACAACGAGTTGATCTTCCAGACACCTTTATTGTAGTAGCCATAAAGTCCTTTTTCTCGCACTGCATACCATCAAATATCTTTTTTGTCGAGGACAATTAACGAATGGAATAAACTAACAGATTCTGTTGTGCTGTCCCCAAGTCCAGAAACCTTCAAGAGCCGTTTCGGGATTGACACTGACCAAATGTTCTATTTCCCCCAAGAGAGACAAAAGTATGATTTGGCTGAACTTGGGTGTTTTGGGATATCACACTAGCCGCGCTGTGTTGCTGGCCCAAAAAAGTTTCCACAAGTTTATTAACCTTTAATTTTGGGTAAAACGTTTGCTCTCTAGATTTCGACCTTCGGTTTGTATCGAACCGCGGATTAGTGTTAATGGGCTTTGAGAAACTGGACCGGCCCAGGTACGTGAGAGGTGTCGTCCCTTCAAAACTAAATGATCATCCACGTAAACGTTGTTTTTGTCGTGGTTTGTTTCTAACTTCAAATAGAGTTTCTTTAAAATTAATTTCAAGTCAAGATTGTGGAATATCATTGTGGTCTGCGTTGCATGCCAAATCGAAAGTTGACATGAGACATGCAGTTTTTGAGATTCAAAAAGCTAAGTGGAAGCTCGAATAACAAATTGTTTGACATTTCTCAGAAATGTTCCCTGAAATAATCGTGTTATACAGGCAAGACATCACGCCTTTTTTGTCGTGCAAGGAGTCACGCGTATAGTATCTACCAAACATCTACGCAAATCTAAAAAAGAAAGTGGCCTTTTCGCAACGAAAATATAAAACAGCACTTTGCATTCGCAAAACTGGAATCTTCGGTTGTCTTTTTTTTTGCTTGCTCAAGCCTCGGAATGTTAGTGGTCAGGGTTATAAATAAGTCACTGAATAATATGTGAGGTTTTCTGCAAAAACAAAAAACAAATACCCATTCGTGACACTAGAAGACCCAAGAGAAGTTACAGCTATTTCGTTTATTTCTTTATTTATTTTTCTTTGCCGGTTTGGTGCTACAATGTAATCTAGCTAGCAAATGTCTGCTAACGTTTTGGGATCTCACAACGTTCCATTTCAGGACAGGTCGACTTAAAATTGCATTCAGGTAAAACTCCTGGCGGGGTGGGGGAGAGGGGTCCTCCCCTATATGCTACAGTGGTAGCCCAAAGTGTATGATTTTTTAGCCTAGGGTATGGTTTTGTTCACTCAAGTCTTGAATTGGGTATGTTCTTTAGAAGAAGCTACTTCTTCATCATTTGGCGATAAGAACGTTCGTTTTTCTGGGAGTACCCCCGCCCCCGGGGGGGATAAAACTATAGCAGACAGAAGCTTAATTGTTGTAAAATGAGACATAGTGACTTAAGGTCAAAGGTTTCCGAGAATCCCTGAAACCCTATAAAAGCCTGATCGAGTAGGAGCATCCCGTCATTTCAAGATCATCGCCAGAGCAGATCATCCAACCTCAGCACTGAAGGTAAGGGTAGTGTGTACAATCTACACGACTAAGCATCAAATGAATACGTCCGCATTTCAGAAGTACATCAATTCGTAAATCTTCCACGCCGAAATTCACGACGTGACTAAGAGATCTTCACAGGTCACGGTTGCCGAAATCCCTGAAGGCAAATTCATCAATATTGATCATTTCCGATAGTTCACATGAGATACAGCTCAGTTTTTGTATGACCCAGCTTTGGTATGTTTAAAACCAGCCCACTTAGCTTGTAAATTCGAAATTGGCTTTAACAAAGCACAAGCAACAAGGCTACGCCCCTTAGGGGCGGTGTATCATGAGCCTCGAAAGACGATCACTTGTAAAATTAACTGCCAATAATAGCACAAATTCCCTTATAAAATTCACGCATAATTATTAAACTAACAATGTATGTAAATTCTCAGAGCTTCTTTTCTAAGGAAATTTTAAAGCAGTTTGTAACGTATTAAGATATATCCCATCATATATTTCCTATTTTGTCTCATAATAGTTTTTACTTAAAGGGGCTAGGTCACGCACATTTTAGGCAATTTCAGCATTGATCAAATGGTCATAGAATAAACTGAAATAACAAAATAACGGCTCAAAACTATAGAGGAACTCAAACAAAACACAGGAAAGCTAAGGAGGGACAAGGATGGACAAAACTGGGAAAGGATTGAAATGGATTGCATTTGGGTAAATTTGAAAAACGTCGGCCCACCTTTTTTCAATTTACATCAGTTTATATCAAAATGTCATTTAAACAGCTGGAAAATCATTCTCAATTGTTACGTGGCCGTGATTTTGCAAATGAAAGACTTGCTCTGCCAATGTGACGTTTAGAGCTCATAACTAACAATAGTAAACAAAATTACCTAAAAAAGCGTGACCTAGCCCCTTTAAAAGAGGTAAAATAACCGTTATGCACGAAAGGCACGCATTTTCACTGTAGATTTCTTTTGTGTGTTGCTTTTGCCTTTAGCAGCTCTTGGAGGGAACTAAATAACTCCATTAAAACAGCAAATTTTCAGTCTGTTGAGTCATGTGAACTACTTGTGATTTGACCCCGGAAATTAACGAGCATATTTTAGGAAAATGACTGCAATGTGGTGTTTACAACCACTTTTTAGTCATGTCATCGATATAGTTTTAATTCTGATTGCGTGACAAGTTGTGTTTTGGTCTGGTTATTTTTCTCTCCGCAATTTGAAGTTTGACCTCTTCCAGGTAGTGTTCTAATGTTACTGATGGTTGAACTGGCGGTTCCCAATTCGATTTTACACAGAAGGGATGGATTGATTTGTTTTGCCCATGAAAAATGTATTTTAAGCGCATTCTTCTTGCGAAGGCTTTATAGTCCTGTAAGAGCTGGCGCTTTATTTTATTTTTCTTTACTGTGGCAGTGGGTATAAATTTTAGGCCCTTCGTCAATAAGCTAATTTGGGTGTCAGTTAAAACTCCTCAGAGAAGTTTTTTTATAAAAATTCCCATTGTTGTTTGTAAGGGAATTGTTTGATACTTTTCTGCGTTCATTGCGCTTTTTTGTTTTCATTTGTTTTCTTTGTCAGTTTATATTTTCCCTTCTTTGCGCTTTCTTTGTGGGTCTTTGTGGGTAGTGTTATCACATGACTCAGTGAAAAGACATGTGTACTTTTCAACGTTTTTAATGCT